>NC_067401.1:7607769-7860269 GCF_016432865.1 Antechinus flavipes
GCCTGCACAAAGCGCACACGGAATAAGCCTCGAGACCTCAGGTTGGTTTTCCCCCCTCAGGTCATACGGTTAGAAGGGCAAGTGTCTCGCTACAAGTCAGCTGCTGAGAACGCAGAGCGAGTGGAGGATGAGCTGAAAGCGGAGAAACGCAAACTCCAGAGAGAGGTGAGAGCCTGGGGGGACCCTGAGCTTGGGGGGGCCCTGAGCTGGGGGGGGGGGCTGAGCTTCCTGTGGCCCTTCCAAGAGGTGGCTCCTCGTGGCACACGGTTATCACCACGTATTCCTTGTCATTCTGGACTTTACAAGGAGAGCCGAGCCCTCGGGCAGCCGGGGAGGGCTTACTGCTTGTTGACAGGAAGAGATCCAGGAGGTATCTCGTAGGTGACCCATGCGGATGGGAGAGAGGGGGCGCCAGGCTTGAGATTTCATGGGGTGGGGCCCCCCATGTGCCAGGGTAGCCATTGCGGTTCTGCAACGGCTCTTGGTTACCCGGGACACCACGTGGTCACCATGGGTCAGAAGCCAGACTTGAACCGGGCCTCCCTGTCCCACTGTAGGGAAATACTAAGTGACAAATGAAGGACAGCGGAGGTAAGTCCTGATTCTTGCTGGGAACGAGCTTGGAGGGCTTGCAAATACATGAGGGGAGGGCCACCTCGTGACCTCCAGGCCGAGTGAAAGGCTCTGTGCTCGGGATCAAAGCACCAGCAGGTAGTAAGCGCTGTTCTGGGCCAGGTTCTGGGGCTACAGAGACAATGGCCAACCTGGCCTTGCCTGCCCTCCAGCAGGGGACCGGCCGATTCGTGTTCGCAGCTGAGTTTGCTCCAAGGTCAGACTGGGGTTTGGAAGCGGCTTCCTGCAGGAGAAAATAGAGGGCGGATCTTGGAAGCTTGAGAGATTATGCAGAGTTTTACCTACCAGTGGAGGGTTTTATAGTCAAGCCTGGAGGTGATAGGGAGCCAAGGGAGTTTTATCTGGGGAGTATCCCAAGGTCAGATGTTCCCATCAGGAAAATCTCTTTAGAGGCTGAGAGGAGGATGGACTAGAGTGGGGAAGAGTCGTGAGGCAGGCCCCCTCCCCCCTGCAACTCTTGCATGAGGTGAGGAGGGTCCGAGTCACGTGGATGAAGAGTGCATGGAGCTGTCCTCTGGACACCTGGGAAAACCACCAACCAGGAGAAAATAGGGCTTCACTAGCACCGAAGGAGACACATCTCCCTCTGCAGCTGAGAACAGCATCCCTCTGAGTCATTAGGTGATAGGCAGAGTTCCAAAAAACAGATCTAAGCTGGGCAGCTCTTTGCTTTGAATGGTAAATGGACACACTCGGCTGCCTTTGTTCCTTATATCTGGGAATAAAAAAAGTCTGGTCGTCTGGGAAGAGATCAGTGTTGACTGCAGTGGTTCCCTGCGCCATAGGTGTCAGACTGAGAGGGGAACAGATGTAGAGGCGCGGGAAAAGAGGGAGGAAAAGAGGATGGATGGATAGATAAAGGATGGATGGATTAGAAGCTAGATTAAGTGCTTGTTCCGCGGTAGACACTGCCAATAACTGGGAATATTCGTAAGCAGTTCCCTGCCCTCGAGGAGTTTCCATTCTAATGGAGGATTGGAAGGGGGGGAGGGGGAGGAGGTGGTAGAGAATGGCCTGAGTGGAGACGCTGGAGATGAGGCGGCCACATGGTGAACCCAGAGTCGGCGTCAACAGCTGGAGGCACTTAGTGTCAGGGGGAATGTGGACGCCATTATGCCCCAGACGCATACCAGGGCCCAGAGGGCCGAGGAGATTCTTGCGGCCGTCCCCTAACCTCTCTGGACCTCCCACGAGGTCCCTTGGTTCCCCTTTGCGAAGGAGCCAGGGTTTGGCTGACTCCAGCTCCGCCCTCCCACCACCGCCTCCCCTGGACAGGATGTCTCGGCTCCTTCCCGGCTCTAGATCTGAGATTGCAGGGGCGCGAGAACGGCGAGCTTTGCCGCCGCCGCCCCCCCCCCCCCATCCCCAGGTGCGGGAGTCCTGCCGGGCCCTTCCCGTCCCAGCGTCCTGTGCTCTCTTTCAGCTTCGCTCGGCACTCGACAAAACCGAGGAGCTGGAGGTGAGCAACGGCCACTTAGTGAAGCGCCTGGAGAAGATGAAAGCCAATCGCAGCGCGCTCTTGTCCCAGCAGTGAGCCGGGCGGACCCGGCCCGCAGAGGTCCCTTCTCCGAGATGCTGCTTCCTCCCGGGCCTTCCAGAGGAGAAACCACCCCCTCCCGCACACGCACATGCGCACACGCACCCACAAACGCTCCTTTGTTCCGCGGGGCCAGATTCTGGTCTGCCGCCGCTGCTGCTCCCCCCTGCGGTTGCCCGGCCGCCCTCCGGCCCCGGGGGTTCTCATAAGCACATTTGGCGGGCTCTGGGGAAGCGCGGCAGCCCCTGGCCGCCATTTAAATGGCGTGGCAAGGGAAGATTAAGACTTGACTTCTTTTTATTGCATCTTGCTGAAAATTCGGGGGGAGGGAAGGAAGGACGATAATCTCCGAGGAGAGTGACTTGAGTAGTATTAGCCTAATTCTCCGCTTTTCATACACAAAGCACTGTGGAGCCATAAGCCATTACCGAGCAAAACTTCTTCATCACCGGAAACGAGAAGATGGTCATCGTCCAAGCAAAAGTGACCTTACGAGACTCTTCACAGACAACAAAGGAAGGCTTTCGAAAGGATTTTTTTTTTTTTGGCATCAGTTCAATCATAAGAATATTTTATTTCAGAGTAAATGGGCAATAGCTTCACTGAAGATGATAGCTTTTTATTTGTATTATTTAATCCTGATATTGGGAATTGAAGTTCACTTCTTTTAAAGGATGTAATGTTGCAAAAAAATTTACAAAAGGGAATTGCAATGTTAAAAAAATAAAACAATCCGGTATTTATATTATTTTCACTTTGTTCGCCAATTTTCAAGACTAAACACTGGATCGTTTGCTTAAATAGGAATCGACACCGATTTCTGAAACCATATTTGAAATAAACTGTTTCAAGTTCAAACAAAACCTCCCAGCACCAGGGGCTCTTGACAGTATTTAGTTCAATAAAACTGTCTAAACACCCTTCTCTTCCATTGCTTTAGAATGTTAAAGAGATGTCTGAATTTGAAAGCTGGTGATAAAAAAAAAAAATGATTAAAGGAGCAAAGCTGCTTGGTAACAGTTAGGGCCACCAGACTTGCAGTCAAGCAAAGCCAGTTCAGTTCCTACCTTCAGACATTCACAAGTCATAATTTGCTGGACTTGACTAAGTCACATGAGATCTCTCATTCTAAGATTATGTTCACTAAAATGGTCTTTCCCCACCCCACCCCCAATAACTGAACAGTTAAATTGTATTTTATCCATTTTTCATCAATATTTTTTTCCTTTTATCCTTCATAGAGGCAGCATGATGTGGGACCCGGGTCCCAACCCTATCTCTGAGATCCCCCTAGCTTTACGGCCTTTAGGAGTTCTGTGCTTTCAGCCATAAACTGTGCCATCAACTGGTCTCCTGGGACCGGCTTACCTACAAGTCAAAAGTGTCACCCTCTCCATCTGTGTTGGCCAAGGGAGTTCCTACATCGAGGGTTTTACTACTACTGAGGGTTTTACTACTACTCCTAAGATTGGAGGGTTTTAAATGTCTCTTCACAGCACTGCCAAAATATTGACTATTTCAAACTGTCAACAAACTCATAAGCCAATAGAAGCCAAAAAAAGACCTGATTCCCATAGCTCCTAACAAGGCACAACTGCTGGAATAAACAAGAATTAAATTCTGACATGTCAGGCTGGGAGAGACCTTAGAGACTGACTCCAAGTGCCTCGTTTTACTATAGAGGAAACTTCGGTCCTACAGTTATATGGGGCAGAGCAAGAATTCACACTCAGATTTTCATATCCTAAATGCCTCTAACAATATGATCCAGTTCAGTCCGACTGGCATAGGATTGGAGGGAGCTTTTTTCCTCAATAGCCCTGCCAATCTTGGACCAAGCCTTTTAAAAATACTTTTTGACAGTTTAGTGGATTGTAAAATAGTATCTTAAGATTATGTTTTTCTGATTATCTTCCAAAGTCTTTTTTAAAACAAAAATATTTAATGATCCAAAGAACATTTAAACAGGGAAGCGAATTAAGCACTTATGTGCCTAGTTAAGTGCACTAAGAGCCTTTTTACAAATATTCTCTCCTTTTATCCTCACAACCATCCTAAGAAGTGTAGGTGCTATAATTATCCCTATTTTATAGTGGAAGAAACTGAGGCTAGGGTCACACAGTAAGTGTTGGAGGATAGATTTGCACTTTACCCATCACCAGCTGCTTCAAGGATATTGAACTTGTTTCTTTAGTTGCAAATTTTCCATGTCTCAGCATTTGGGGAAAGGATAGCTTTGCCAAAGAGCAGTCTGGAAAAAGTCAGCAAAACCCCACCGTCCTTTAGGAAAACCCAGTCACTAATCCCATTGAGAAGAGAGGATTGTCTCCTTCAGACACCTTTAAACACTTACTGACCATGGATCATGGATCCAAGGACTGGGTTGGAAGGTGGGCACTACAACAAAAGAACCATTCCTGCCTGGGGAGCTTACGTGCTACAGGAAGGAAATCACAGCGAGTCGGACAATTCCATTTAAAAATATAGAAAACATGAAGCAAGTGGAGGAGGGGGGAATAGAATGCCGATAACCTGAGGGAGGGGAACGAAAAGGCCACAAGGCAGGCGTCACATGAGCTCAACACTGAAGGGAGCTACAGGGGAAGGAGGGAGAGAGATGGAATATTGTAAATGACAAAGACTCACAAATTTAGAGTTAGACGCGGCCCTGGTCGTCTATAGCCAACCCCCTTCATTTCACAGAGGAGGAGAGTCAGGCTAAACCAAGGTCATTGAGGCAGAAGAGCCAGGATTCAAAGGCAGCCCTCAGACCCTAGTCCCGGCACTCTCACAGGGTGGTCTTCTGCTTCTAGATGCCGAGTCTGATGCCTCTGCCCTGCCCAGGACGCTCACTCAGGGTCTCATAGCCACCAGGTGGTGAGTGTGAACCTGGCTGGAGAGACCTCCGCTCCATCCTCGGGGGCCTTCAGTCTCCTCCTCCTTACACTTGGTCCCACTGCTCTGTGCCAGTGCCTTGGTCAGACCCACAATTGGGAAATTTCTGTCATTTAACTCCTTGTAGAAAATGAAGGGAGAAGAGGCTAAGGGCAAGAAACCTAACTGAGACCACTGTACTAGCGGTGGTGAGTGGCCGGGAGGGCTGCCCCAGAGAAGGGGGCTTGGAAACGGGGAGAGGCAGAGACCCCCAACCTGGTCTGATGAATGACTGGATTGTGGTCTCACCCACAATCCTCCATCTTCTCCACAAGAAGAGGTGATATGAGAAGGGGCCATGACCTACTCTTCCCAACTGCCATTTCCTTCCCAGAAGCATCTGGGCTAGCGTTTTCCTAGCAATGGAAGCTCAGCCCGATGGCCTGTGGTTTGCAAACTGTCTCTTCCTTTTTCTCAAAATCAAGACATCTGTCCGCCAGTCTCCTGGTACTTTTCCCACAGGCCCCGGCCGTTCCTTACCCCCGACAATGATTAAGCCCTCTCAGCAGCCAGTTCTCACGGCTCAAGGATGGAGTTCTTCTGGACCCAGGGACCCTGTCATCAAGGGGAGCGAGATGTTCTCCTACTGCCTTCTCTACCTCCCCTCTGCTGCCCAGGATCGCTCCATCCACCTCCGCAAAGGTTCTTCTCTCATTCCTTCCCTCCCATTTTGGCTCAGAAACAAAAACTACCCTGGTTTTCCTTACCCCCCCCCCCCAGCTCCTTCTGAGCGTGAGCACTCCCAGCGTTACTTGCATGCCCTCCATCCCTCCCCTATACATCTTCGGGCGGGGCGGAGGCAAGGCGTCTGACAAGTCGGGTCCTCCTGACCGGGGGCGGGCGCTCCGTCCCCTGCGCCCCCTACCTGCCCCCGCGCAGCTTTATAAGGGCTCCCCGACGTCCTCCTCCCCCTCGTTCCCTTTTTGTCCAGATCGCCCTCGAGCGCCCCAGGAACTGAGGACACGGGACGTTTCTGCGGAGACCGGAAGGCGCGCCACAGGGGAGGGCCCTGGCAGCTGGGAGGCCCAGCCCGGTCTCCGGCACAAGGCCGGACTGCAGCTGAGACTCGCAAATCAATCTGGTTTCCACACAATCTCGGCAGCTCTGCTCCTCCACCACCGGCACGTGTCGTGCCCCCTGTAACAGAGCAGGGCCCCGCTACTTCTGCGCCTGCGCTCTCCCAGCGGGTTCCGGCTGGAGCCACGCTCCCTACGACTGCGCAGGCGCAGCCCGAACCGTTCACCGCCACTTGACGATTGGCGCTTACCTCAGCCAATCGTGGGGTCGCGACTCCCTCCTGGCTGCCAATGGAGGTTCACTCCAGGTCTAGGGGGCGTGGCCGACAGCCCACGCTTTCTAGCGGCCAAGAGCCGGGACGAAGGCGGCGGCGGGAAGTGGCGGCCGCGGCGGCGGCGGTCGCCGAGCAAGCTTCGCGGGCACGGGCGCCGGCGCCGGGTGAGTGCGCCGGGCGGTGAAGGAGCTGAGGCGGCAGAGGTGCCCCGCGAGCCACCCCACCGAGGCCCCTCCAGTGTATGGCACTCCGCTCCCTCTCTCCCAATATCCGACCCCCTCACCGCAGCCTCCACCCACTGAATGCCCCCAGTATTCGAAACCTCTTTAACCGATACTGCTACCGAGCCCCAGTCACCTCTCAGAAACGGGTACCCCAATACCCAGCATCCCCCAGGAACCACGCCCGTCCCTCTCCAACTGCTTCCCAGCAACCAGTGCCCCCAGAACCCCTCTGGTAATTGGCGGGCCCCCGCTCTACCCATAAGTGATGCCCCCAGCTTCTCTGTATCAGAAGAAAACCACTCCCAAGCTGCCCCCTTCAAAACCCCTCCAGGGTCCAGACTGCCCCAGTGGTGCCCCTCTAGAACCCTGCGGGGAGTCCCTGGAACCTCCAGTAACGGCTGCCCGCCCATCCCCCCAGCTCAACGGACATTGCCCCTCCCCCTCTTAGAAGGGTCCCGCCTCCCTCCTCATTGCCCCTCCCAGCCCGGGGTTAGGGCGCGGCCACTTCCGACCCCACCCCCTCTCCCGGTCAGGTGGGCCTGCTGTGGACGCTGGACCCGGTGTCCGGTTGTCCCGGGATCTCGGCCTTTTCCTTCTCTTCACCTTTCTGCTGCTTGGGATCCTCCAGATTTGGAGGCATGGAAATTAATAGAGGTAACCTTCTCTGGGCAGAGTCAGGATGGATCAACAGTGTTGGAGCTGCTTTTCTGCTTGGGTTGAGGGGGTCCAGGAATCAGGCTTTTGAGGAGTTCTTCACGTGGGTTTCCTGAGTGAGGGGAAATTGTCTTTATTTTCACTTTTATTCCCGCACTCCAGCCTCCTCCCTACTTGGGAATATATATGTGTTTGCAGAAACAAATTTCCACATTGACCACGTCCAGAAAATTTCTCACTTCTCTGAGCCCTTCATATTGTTTCCTTATGGCCAATACAGTGATCCCAGGTGCTCGTTCTTACACACTTCTTGTCCTGCAAGGTGTCTCTGAAGCCCCTCCATCATTCCTTACTCACAGAGTAGTATTCCATCACATTATATCCTTCATGCATTCAATCATTAAAGTTCATGAAAAACCTACTATGTGCCAGGCACTGTAAAAAGCACTGGGAATGCAAAAAGAGGCCCAAAGACTGTGCCTTACCTCAAGAAACTCACAATCTCACATGGGAGACAACATGCAAACAAACAACGCAAGTTTCTAGGAAATGATAAATGAATAAATAGGAAATAATCTACAGAGGGAAGGCACTGGAATTAAAAGGAGATGAGGTGGAATTTTAATTATGACATAAAGGAAGCCAGGGAGGTCTGTAGTTGGAACAGAAGAGGGAGGGCGTAGGAAGCAGGGAAAACAGGTGGACAGTCTTGGTTGTGGACCAGCCAGGAGGGAGGAAGAGGACATGTCTGGGAGTAAGATGTAAGAAGACTGGAGAGGTGGGAGGGGTGTGTTAGGAAATGGTTGGAATACCAAAGCACTTTGTCTTTGCTCCTGGGGGCAATTGAGTAGGGGTCAGTCCTGGACGACAGGGAGTGGGGAAGAGACTGAGGGCCAGCAGACCCATCCCCAGGATATTGCAGTAATCAAGGTATGAGGTGAGCAAGGGCGATAGTAGGGTAGGGGCAGTGTCAAGAGGAGGGAAAGGCCTTAGAGGAGAGAGAGAAATAAAGAGGTAAAATCCGCTAGAGATGTGGCAAAGGTAAAATCCACTGGAGATGTGGCAGAGGTGAAATCCACTGGAGATGTGGCAGAGGTGAAACCCACCGGAGATAAAACAGGTAAAATCCACTTGAAATGTAGCAGAGGTGAAATCCACTGGAGATGTGGCAAAGTTTTACAGACTTTGGCAACAACTTGGACAAGGGTTAGAGAGAGTAGGGAAGTCCAAAATAACTTCTAGATTGGGAGTGTGAGGGCCTGATAGAAAGGTGTTTCTCTCCACAATAATAGGAAAGGGAATGGGGGTGACAGAAGAAAATGAGTTCTGCTTTAGACATGTTGAGTTTAAGACTTCAGCTGCATATCCAGTTTGAGATGTCTGAAAGAATGTAGGAGAAGGGAGATCTGAGGTCAGCAGAAAGATTGGGGCAGAAAAGATAGATTTGAGAATCCTCAGCACAAAGATGGTAATCAAATCCAGGGCGACCAAAGGGATCACTCAATCAAGTAGTGAGAGGGAGAGAAGAGGGCCCAGGCCACTGTTCTGGGGAACACCTACACCTACCATTAGAGTTGTGATCTGGAGGGGGATCCAACTGGGAAGAGAACCCAGGAGAAAGGTGTGAGAGAAGAAAGTATATCAGCAGGAGGAAGTGATCAGCCCTGTTGCTAGATCTATAAAATGGTGGTGAAAAGGCTTGAAGAAGACCCCAGGGAAGGATGGCAGCTTTTGAAAGGGGAGTGTCCTGGCTCCAAGCCCAGTGCTGGTCGGCCCCCAACAGTGTCGAACAAGGGCCTCCTCCTACAGCAGTAAGGTCCCCCAAGCTTTGCTCCATGCTTTGGAGCAATTTAGAGTTAAGTTTGGCATGTGACTGGAAGCTTGAGTTCTTGAAAAAGAAAGAATTTCTCATTTTAGTTTAGACCTTGTTGACTTGCCAAGGCCAGGAGTGGTCTGGAGCAGAAGAATTCTGATGGGCTTTTTATTTTATTTTATTTTATTTAATAATAACTTTTTATTGACAGAACCCATGTCAGGGTAATTTTTTACAACATTATCCCTTGCACTCGCTTCTGTTTTGATTTTTCCCCTCCCTCCCTCTACCCCCTCCCCTAGATGGCAAGCAGTCCTATATATGTTAGATATGTTGCAGTATATCCTAGATACAATATATGTTTGCAGAACCGAACAGTTCTCTTGTTGCACAGGGAGAATTGGATTCAGAAGGTAAAAATAACCCGGGAAGAAAAACAAAAATGCAGATAGTTCACATTCGTTTCCCAGTGTTCTTTTTTGGGTGTAGCTGCTTCTATCCATCATTTATCCATTGAAACTCAGTTAGGTCTCTGTCAAAGAAATCCACTTCCATCTGATGGACTTTTATGAGGGGATGGGGCTACTCTGTTTCTGTGATTGTGTCTCAAGGCTCAAAGGGAGCTGAGCTAGGTTTCCAAGCCAGACCCTCCTGCCCAAACCATGGCCAAAGATATAGATGTGAGATTGGTTTGTGTATCCAGGGCAGTCAGACTCTGTGTCGCCTCTTCCTAGCCAAAGACTGCCACTACAGAATATTAATCATATTTATTTCTGCAATTATTGATACTTCTGCTCCTTTCTGGGCATTACCTATTACTATTCACTTATTTTTATATATAGATACAGATATATGTATAGATACATAGATATACACATCTTAAAAACATTTTTCCTGAGTTCCATTTTCCCAGTTGTTTCTTTTGATGGCCTTTTATATCTAGTTTCATTTGATGCTAATTATGATATATGTAAGAAGTATGGTCCCACCATACAGGGACATAGGGAGTCCCTGTTATCAAATACTGGACTCCCTGGGTCACTGGAGCCTGAGTCTTCCTTGTCTAAGCATTTCTTAAGTAATGCTCCTCCAGGCCAAGCACTGTACTGGATGTGGCAGATACTAAGACAAAAATAAAACTACTCCCAGCCCCAAGAAAGGGGAGGCAACCTGTCCATACAGAAGGATAGACAGAATAAATGCAAGGTCATGCCATGCAGCTGGGGGAGTAGGGAAGGAACATGTGCCCAAAATATCAGAATTGAGGAAAATGAGGGATTCTCAGAATTGGATTTGAGGAGGAAGGAGTTCTGGCCTTGGGGACGCCTGTGCTGAGGTGTAGAAATGGACCATCCTGTGAGGAGCAGCAGAAAAGCCCAGAGCATGTGAAGGATTGTCAGGATTGATCTGCTTGAAAAGTTGGCAGGAGCCAGTGGGTAAAGACCTGAAATGCAAATCAGTTTTCCTGTTGTTTATACTGTACTGGATATTCTGGGAGATTGTGGCTTCATAAAACAGGCTGAGGGTTCTGGTAACATGATGGCTTTCCTCCTCCCCCATTCCTGCTTTTTTAAAGATTTGAGTTGGGGAAGGTCTAGTCATTAGTAATTAGTAAAAGATCTAGTCTGGGCATTGAAAAATAACCCTTCCACCACCAAGAGTGTTCAGAAGTAGGGTGGGTCTCTTTGAAGGCCAGCGTGGACCCCAAAACCTGCTTACCTGTTGACAGAGACTTTTGTCTAAAGGCACATTTTTACGCTGCACTAATTTTGCTTTCAGATGAGCCATCAAGTCCCAAGAGAAAACATTTCTTCTTGGCCTCTCGTTATTATGATGAAAATGTCACTGGTGAAAGTCTGTTGACTATTTCTCGTGATCACTGCAATTTCCTAGTCTTGGAGCACCTGGACAAAGACAACATGAGCCTCTTGGACAAAGGAGAGATGTCAGAGCTGTCCTTCTCAGGGAGCCCCCCAGCCTCTCTTGACAGAGCTCCCTATCAGCTGAGTGAGCTCTCGAGCATAGCCGATTACGCTCTCTTGAATGATACCTATTCCATCCATATCTCAGACTCAGATTCTAAACTGAAAGAACATTTGTCATATCTAAGTTCAGAGGCAGATCTCGAAATGCAAAAAGAAGAGCAATTTTTTGATATGTTGAAAGATGAAAGCAAGAATACTAATGTTTTGGATGATATCTGCAGAAATCTAGATGGTGATTGTAAGGACATTATTAGTAGCGATATTGAAAAGTGTGATCTAGATGAAGATTCCCAGCAGGAATATCACAGTGCCGAAGAGCAAGATTACTCAGGTTACCATTTAGATTTTGACGAAATAAAGACACTGTGTACTCCCAATTCAGAAGTCATAGCGTTGGCAAATTCTGATTATGAAATTAATGCTAACGGTCTGGGACAGAATCATGTGAAGAAATTGGAAGGTAGCACCTTTTTCTCCTATGAAACAACTCACATCCATACCCAAGAAGATGTGGCCGAGGCGCCCAAGCTTCATGATTACCTGTCTCTGACCGAGTATCACGGCCAGAAGTACTGGAGGTGCCAAGAGCAAGAGGCGAATTTCACCAACCAGAGCTTGTTGGACGGCGTCGCTCGCTTGAGCGACACTGAGGACGGGCAGGACGCGGCCCTCGGGCACACGCCACCCTCGGGAAGCGGTCTGGAGAAGGCGCCGAAGACCCTGAAAGCTGGCATTTCCTCCGACAGGAGGAGGTCTCCGCAGACCGAAAAGAAGGATGTCTGTGGGGAAGTGGGCGAGAACAGCCTTCTGAAGGGCATGGAAAAGCCCGCTTTGTTCCTGGAAAGAGCGTCAGCGGCATCCCGGCAGCCCGGCAAGTGTTTTCAGAGTTCTGCAGCTTGTGTCTTTGATGAATCGGACGTTTCCGCCTATGACCAGTCGTGCTATAAATTCATCCAGAGCACCGCCAAGCCGGACTTAGATTTCCCCATGACTCTGCCGAAGGTTCCAGCCAAAGAGAGCCATTCGGCGGAAGGAGACGGCCCGCCGGAAGCGGCCCGCGCGGGCGTCCTGAACAAAACGCACTTTATCAGCGTGGAGTCGAAGCATCCTCAGCACTCGGGGGCTGCAAACTATGACTGCCTCGTGACCGTGAACCAGACGATCGACGCCAGCTCGGATTTCAGGGCCTGCTTCACGACGAGCCGGGCCACGAGCGCCAGGTCCTCGGTGGCCTCCAGGTCGAGCAATACGGAGATAACCATGATGAATAAGATGCGGCCCAGCGAGTGGGCACCCGAGAAGCAAAAGAGCATCGCCTGCAACACGGACTGGTCCTCTCTGCAGGACTGGGCGGGGGAGGAGGGCCGCCTGCCGGGGCCTGCGCCCAGAGGCCTAGACAAAGCCCTTCCGACTGAGAATTCAAAAGCTAATGATGATTTGTTTATTAAGGTAACTACCAGCTTTTCTGTTGTTTCTACCTCCCATGACACCTCCCTGGTTTCCTCCACTAAAATTATGGCGGGTAGGATTGATCGGAAAAGTATGTAAGAGACTACATTTGGTATACCAATGGGGGATCCCTGGTAGTGGCTTGTGGGGTGGCTTGATTTCCATTGCTGAAAGTTTCTAATTGTCAAAATCTTTTCAGGATTACCTGGAACTGAAAAATAAATATGATATCAAAGACTTAAAGAAAAACCCTGAGAGGTATGTCATATAGTTCACATAATGTTTTTATAATCAGTTATGAGTGACAAGCTCCCTCCCCTGTCTTCTCCAGTGCCAGCAGGTAAATGAGAAATCCTTACTGTAATAATATCTTAGCTTAGAAAAAAGTGTGAATGATTAATGTCTTTTTTTAAAATAACACATTTATCTTTAATTCCCCAATTCTTTTCTAATAAAGGTTACTGCGCAATTCTTCATCACTTGTAGATATTCATTTAAGATAAAAATCTCAAAAACAAATAACTTGCTCTTAATGTTAAGTAGACGTCTTTTGAGTTTTAACCTAATCCTGCTCTTTGTTTTAAAGTCAGTTTCAACCTAAAGAAGTGGAGAAGAATTTTTCACCCAAATGTTGTCAGAAAACATTGCAGAGAGCTATAAAAGCAGAGTTGCAGCTTTTAAGAGCCCATTATCAGATGTGTCATCAACATTGTTGGAAAATTTACAGACTTATAATGGAAGAAAAGGAAAGCTTTACTAGGCATGTATTGATTGCTTTTAAAATAATATCTGCCAAATCACATCAGAAAGAAATCATCTTAGCATGTTACAGAATTAATATTCATGAATTTGATGTCTAACACTGTTTTGTTAAGCTTAGAAGGGTGGAGTATTATGACTGGTGCTAGTCTGGGCAAGATCGTTAGCCCCAGAGCAAAGGTACTTTTAAATGCCTCCTCCTCTGGGATAGTGGGAATGAGTCAGTGCCAGCCCCTCTGAAGGTTCCTGCCCAGAGTGGGCTGCCACGGCCATGAACATGTCAAGCTTCCCTAGTGTTTGCCTTAGAAAGACAATCCTACTAGTTATTTCATTATTCTTTTGAAAACTTCTTTTGATTCTGGTAGAAATCGGCCTCTGTCCGTTTTGTACAATGTGACGTATGAAAAGTTTGAGAGACATAGTTTCTGGATAATAAATCATTTCATTAATTATGCTATCACATAGGTCAGGGGTACTCTCCAATGCCAAAGAACTCTCATGGAACCCATTCAGAACTTATGTGTCCTTGGAAGAGGGTAGAAATAAACTGATTGCTTAACAAAAGGGAATGGTTAACAAATAGAGAATAATTAAAGGCTGGCTTAATCTGAGTTGAGGCTGGGGGAGGAGGGATCTGATCACCCATTCTTGGATACTTCTCTCTTATCCAGACTACCCGCCAAGGGCAGTCTAGTCCTGCTTCTTAAACGGTGACCCCATATGGGATCTCGTAACTGAATGTGGAGGAGTCACAACATTTTTTTATTTTATAATTTTATCATCTTATTTTTTACTTTATTAGTAGCAAATGTATATTTTATATACCTGGGATTCCATAAAAATTTCTTGGGTGAAAAGAGATTGTAAGAACCCCTGATCTAAACAAAAGGGATCCACCTCTACTGACCCCTGACTAAGCAGAATCCAGTGGACAGGATTTCATGAGATTCAAATCTCTATCTACATTTTCCCAATGGGATCCATCTGCCCAAGATTTCAGCATCATCTCAGCCCTACTGACTTCAAAGGCTGACCAAACAGCCTACAGAAAATAAGGAAATGGAAGGGAGAAAACCTTAGTCCTAATTCAATAATTGATTGTTAATATAAGAAACCATTTTTCTCAGTGATAGTAATAAGTTTGTGTGTATAAAAGCCCAGGCTACAAGGGGTATGTACTCATCTATTCTTTATGGTTTAACAGGAATGTTGCAAGTGATTTTGCTAAAACAGAATTAGAATCTACATTACTGTCCCTTTTTGGAGATCTGAAATTTAAATATTTGAGTATGAGAGAAAAAATAATAAAAGGAATACCGTTGGATGAATTGCCTCCCCTGTCTGTAGAGTCCAAATTATCGTCTTTCTTTTCCACTTTTAATCCTTCCAAGGTAGGTGATTCAGTAAAGTGGGGGGTTTGTTTGTTTGTTTTTTAATATATATTTTTTCTGCAGAAAAGAGTCATGTTCTAATGGACTTATTCTTCCCTGTCTGTTCCTCCCTCTCCAGATAATAAAGGAAGACTCTCATATGTAAGTTATGTTTTTTCCTAATTCAGATAAGCATCAGCAAGCTCTGACAATAAACATTCTGTTTTTCCCTTTCTGTGTTCTACATTTGGTTCTTACTCAGAAATGTGATCTTTTCTCTGACATGTCCTGTTTGGACATGAGAGTAATCGGCGTTTCTCTCATTCTAGCCTTTCAGCACCAAACTCGTCCCCTGGTGTTCCTGCTGCACACAGTGCTGACCTTGGTGCCGCCCACTTGAAAGGGACCCTCTCTCAAGTGAGTTTTGGGCCCCTTCCCAGTGGGGACGCCCCCTAGTGGGGACAGTGCTGGTACCCCTCCTGGCTCGGCCGTGGGGACCCAGGGATGCTCCAGCCTGGTCCCTCTTGCCTCCAGGTCTCAGTTTCCTCTGGTTAAAGTGAGAGAGATGTCCTAGTCATTCCCTTTTCCCACACACATTATATACTCCCCCCCAGGCTGGAGGTGAGAATCACTCATTATAATCATGGCTCTTTTGTGGGATGCTTTACACCGTTCCCCACCCCGACAGCCCCTTGAGGTGGGCAGTATGGGTTCTAGATGGAGAGAACCTCACCCTTCCCCAGGCCTCCAGCCCCGCCTTTGGGTCCTTGCCTTTTAATCTCATGTGGAAGGTATCTCAGCTCAGGTATTAGATAAGCACCCAGTCTAGGCCTTCGGGTGCCAGACCCCTGGAAGAGCCAGGGAAGGCTTCCCCAGGGCTTGGGGATGTCTGCCTAGAGTATGGCAGGGGGCCTGCGAAGGAAGCATGGCCGCTGTAAGGAGACATGGGAGACCACCAAGGCTCTGGAGCAGGACAGCGGGAGCCTCTGGAAGCTTGTTCTGATCTCAGTCTCCAGACCAGAGAACCTTGTCAGAGGGACCACTCACTGAGGAGTGGGAGGTGGTGAGGGCTAGTGGCGGACACAGAGAGGAGACCCTGGCTGGCTAGGGGGCAGGGCAAGGATGCCCCCAAAGGGTCTGAGGGATCCATGGGAGGACTTCCATGTCGTTCTTGAAGGTCTCTTGGGACCAGGATGTCAGGGGCCTAACAAGGGACTCTTTAGACAGCTAGTGCAGGACCAGCGGCGGGGCCAGTCTTGTGCTTCTCCCCACTCCTGCCTCAGCTCTCTCTGCTAAGGCACAGAATTGAAAAACCTTCGCACAAAAAAAACATTTGGTGCCGTTTGTGACCAGGAGCACATGTCACCTATTGCTCGTGCAGACATTTTGGAATGGGGTGAGGCAGGGGACAAGATGTAACTCGTGTGTTTTCTTCTGATTTCTCCTCAGAACCTTCACGTGTCCGAGAATGGTCATCCCAAACAAGAAGCAGCCTCCAAGAATGACAGCAGGAAGACCCGGGATCTGAATGTTGGCTTCCGAAATCTGAAACTGGATGATGAAAGTCAGTGCCCCACGTGACCTGGGTGATGGGGGGAGGAGGGGAGTGTTCACCCCCCCATCTAAAGCAGCATCCGGGGGGCACAGGGTCATAGAGTCTCAGGCCAGGTTAGGATGGGCCTGAGACCTTACCCAGTTCTGTGACTGGACCCATCCCCACCTTAGAGTTTCCTCAGCTGTCAAATAATAATAGCCGCTCACACCCTCCACTTCCATAGAAATGTTGTGAGCAGCAGCTGGCCCCCAGTAGGTGCATAATAAATACTTGGGGCCCTCCCTTGCCAGTCTGCCCATTATTCTGTGACTTTTAGTTGCAAATTGAGAAGCCTGACCTTCTGACATGTTTTGGACCCAGAGAGCATAGAAAGGCTTTGTCCAGGCGGCCCTATTCAGAGGGCCCAGCCCTTGGAGTCCTGGCGCCGAAGGCCCTTGGCTCTTGGGCTCCGAGAAGGGCCAGGCTCCCCCGCGCTGCCCATCCCGGAGAATGGCTATAAGTCACTGCGACTGAGGCTCCCAGGGCTTCGGTTTTCCAGATTACCCAAAACGTCAGGAAAAAAGCAATGCCTGGTTTGAAGCCAAAGAAAACCTGATGGGCACCGAGTGCTTGGAAATATCGAACCCTCAGACGGAGCCAGAGCAGAGGAGCTCCGAGGTCACAGCAGGTGTGTTCTCCTCGGCTCGGGGAGAGGGGCTCAAGGAGGAGCACTCCCTTGGCTCCGGCCCTGGCCTCCCCGCACCTTATCCTGGACACCCGCTCCCCTTTCCCACCTCCCGCCCCTTAAGTCTGCTGGCTGCCTGGCCTGGTGAGAAAAGCGGCTCCTCCTTGCAGGAGGCCCCATTGAAGCCTCCTCGTCCCCGACACCCCTGGCTTGTGGAGCAGCTGCAGCTTTGTGTCCCTTGGAGTTGGTGGCTTCTGTGCTACAGAGCCTGTAGAGGGTCTAAGGAGTGTTCATGCTAATGGATCCAGCCAGTGGGCTGCCCCTCCCCTTCTCCATGCGTTAGCCATCTCTCAAGGACTTAGGGGATGATTTTCCTGGGTCCTGAGCTTTCTTGGATGGTCCTGAGCCATGTGCCGGGGCTCCAGGTTCCTCCTGGTCCAGAATAGGACCTTCCCTTGTGTAGACAACATTCTCCCTAATACAGGTCAGCTGTTTGGACCATCCTGGGGTTCCCAGCATTGATGACTGCAAAGTGCCTTGGTTACCCCTGTTACCCTGCAAAGGCCTCTGTGAGCAACCTGCAGGGTCTTTACCTGAAAAGGGGGCCTGATAGCAAGGCTGAGGTTTACTCTGTTGCTTTGCTTACATGAGTTTTTAAAATTATTTATTTCTTTTTCCCATTTCTTGTTATTTTTAACTTTTTTTTTTTTTTTAAATCATTTTGAGTTCCAAATTCTACCTCCTTCCCTGAGACGGTAAGCAAGCAGCTAGGGGTTATACACATGCAACCGTGGGAAACGTTTCCACATTAGTCATTTTGGACAGGACAACGAATACAAGAAAGAGAGAGGGAGTGTGAGCGTGCTTTCGTCTGTACTCAAGAGTGTCAGTTCTTTCTCCAGAGATGGATCCCGGGCGTCCTTGTGAGTCCTTTGAGATTGCAGGCTGTATGTGCAGCGAGCGTCTCCCAAGCTCCAAGCGCAGCCAGAACCAGCTGAAAACGGTGCACAAAATCAGGCAGAAAGCCGGACCGCGGAGTCTGTGGCCACAGGCGGCCTCCGTGGCTGCTGACCTCGGGTGCTCTGGCCACTGCCTCCGGCGCCTTGCAGACAATGGCCTGTTGTGGTCACTGGGGCCTGGAACTTGTGGAGATAACCCATTTAGACTTAAGCCAAAGTGGACGTTCCTTTCCTTTGGAAAGCACATCAGACTTAAATAATTGTCATGTTCTTTCCTCACACAGAGAAGAAGATTTCCGAACCTTCCCGTAGGGAGCCGAACAAAAGCTATCTCATTCACGTCGGCAGCTTGGGCCCTTCAGTGTCTGAGGTACAGGGGCCCCGGGCTGCCTCTTGAGACGGTTGTTGCAAGTCTTTTTAGACTGGCTCCGCTTGGATTTGTCACATGGGAGCTGGGGGGCTTTTAAGAAGTGGTCATGTGTCTTTTTCTTTCTAGACTGACCTAATGTCTCATTTCCAGAAGTATCAAGTTTCTGAAGTTTCCATTTGCACTTCTTCTCATAACTACAGGTAAATTGCATATACAGGGTAAAAAGTCTCTCATTGACCCAGAATCGGGTTTTTGGGTAACATTGAAATCAGTTGAGTTAGTCCTGTGTCCGTAGTCCAGCCTTGCAGCCCTGACCCCGCTTTAAGTCGGGTAGGTGACCTCGGGCTGAGGAACTGTGTGCCCACAGGGGCGTCATTAGAGCATCTCAGGAAGCTCTTGATGGTATGATGGACTTGGATGCTTCGTGTGCCCTCAGGATTGAAAGGGACATTGGGAGAGATGAGCCCCTTTGGTAGATCTGAGCTGGGGGACCTCCCTCAGCGGGCAGAGCTTTGTGGCAGAGGGGAGCGGCCAGTGCCTCCCAGGTCCAGGGACAGTCAGAGATGGCGCTGAAGGGGCAGAACTATGTGGGAGGGATGAGAGGCAATGGAGCCCAGGCGCAGGAGGCGTTTGTGGAGTGTGCCATTTGTGGCCCAAGCGGTTCAAAATCCTTGGATCACAAGCACTGAATTAAGACCATAGACTGAGAGCTACAAGGCCTGTTAGAGATGATCTCATCTACCTCTTCCGAGGGTCATTTGGGGCAGGGGCTTCCCCAAGGTCGCCCTAGAAGCTCCAAACAGCCTGGACCAAGCCCCTTCAGGCCAAGTGCCTGAAAATCAGGCAGAAAGTCAGAGCTGCCACGCAGGCCGGCCGGGGCCGTGTTCGCCGTCTCAGGCCAGGTTTGTCTGCACACTGAATGTGAAATGCCCAGCAGTGCAGTAAATCTCCTTTTACAGCGGCGACATTGGGGCTTTGAGGCAGAGCCATCTCCCTTTTTTGTCCTGGCCCTCTGAGGCAGACACCTGAGGAGAAGCATAAAACGCCAAGAAAATGATCCTTTTCCTTCTATTTGTCCTGTTGTTGTGATTTTCTGAGTTACCTTTTGTATTTTTTTCCATTTGGTTTATTCTACTGTTTAAGGAGTTGTTTTGTTTGTTTGTTTTCCAGACAGTTTTTCCCTTCCTTTTCCAAGCTGTCGACTCTCTCATGCGTACCGCTCATTTCTTTTCTCATTTTTTCTTCTCCCTCCCTCGTTTGCCTTTTGGAGTCTTCTATGAGCATTTCCCAGAAGCCTCTTTGGGCCTGAGCCCAATTTATTTCACTCTGAGATTTCCTCTGTGGACATTCTGTCCTCGTCCAAGTTTGTGTATTGGTCTGCCCTGTCACCATAGTAGCTTTCTTCATTCAAGGTTCTTTTTTTGGTTTTTGCTTATTTTCTTAACTTTTCTTCTGGTATTTCCTCTTTTTTACTTTTAAGGTGGATCTCTGCTCCTGGGCTAAAGTGGGGGGGGGCGCCTCCCAAGCTTCCTGGGCAGCTCTGAAACTTGGCTTTGAGCACGGAGCTCCTTGGGTTCGGAAACCCAGGAAACATCCTGGCTTCCCAGAGTTGGCTTCCTGAGCTGGGACTGGGAGCTGCCCCCCTGCTGTGCTCCTCTGCTGAGCCAGGACCGAGGGTACCTCAGCTGCTGATCTGCTGTGATCACCACTTTCACCTGCTTTCCCAGAGTCTGTCTGAACTGGGCCAAAACCCCTTTTCATCCCAGTGAAACGGACCTTTCTTGGAGTTTTTTTAGTCTCTCTTGAGCTGGAAAACGGTTTCATTCCATCAGACTCTGTTCAGAGGCTCGGTCTCATGTGGTTTTTGAGGGAAACTGGGAGCGCTCAAGCAACCTCCTGACTACTCCGCCATCTTGGTTCCACCCCCGGAACTCCTCAGCAGAAGGGGAAAGTTCTATCTGCTGAGTCTTCCTGGCTGGGTAGTGGGAGCACCCTCCAGGGCCCAGCCATGATCAGGGTGAGGTCACCCCCAGACTGTGGGCGGGCTTTGCCATCCCCTGGAAGGCTGTCTCAATTTTGACGTCTAGGAAAGAGTCGTGTTGGGGTTTTGTTTGGAGGAATCCAGTGCTTTTTCACACTCAGCTAACGGGAACGACAGAGTCCCCTGTTCTCTCCTTGCGCCCTGGCAGGGAAGGCACCTTTGGCTGGCAGAGCTGTCTCGATTCAGCTTTCATCTTGAGCTCTCATCCTGGTGTCTGTTCCCTATCCTTCCTGGCTTTTTGTTGGTTTAAGTAGCCCAAGACCTTTGTTTTGGGTGTGCCCCGTGTCATTTTTTAATTGTTCTTTTTTACTTATTAGATTTGTACCCTTGCAAAGACAGTGGTCTGACTGTACAAGCAGCTGACTCAGGGATAATTCCCCTATCCAGAATGAGTCTTTTCCTACCTTATCAAAAGGCCGCCTCTCATTTTTTGTCACATTATTAGCCATTTCCCATCCATTTCTTGAAGAATGTGCTGATGTTATAAAGGGGTCAAGGGGTGAGGGCCGGGGAGGGCGTCGTGCCTTCCTCTCTTGTTTCTTGAATGAATGAGCTCTAAGAGAACAAGACAGAGCCTGAGACAGTTGTATGATCTTGGACAGGTGTCCTGCCCTCCTAGAGAGCCTCAGTTTCCTTCTCTGTGAAATGAGTCTGCCTGACTCGATGGCCTCTGAGGTTCCCTTCAGCTCTGAATCGAGATCCTGTGATTCTGTGTGAAAGGCCATTTTCTCTTTTTTGGCCAGTGAGAACAGGATGCCGCTTTTGGATTTCCCCGGACACGGTGGGATGGGGGAAGAGCACTTGCTTGAGAATCAAGACACGGCCACTCAGGGCTCCTCCATCTTGTCCGCACTTAATCCCTTGACTCTGTAGAGCCTTAATTGCCACCTCTTTTAAAAGTCACTGGGTGCGCTCACGTGGTCTCGAACGCCTCTGTATGCTCTCAATCTGATGGATTTGTGGCCAGAGCAACAGCCTCCTAAGTAGAAAGTGCATGGAAATATAATTTTCATTTTTAGCAATTCTTAGTCGATGCACAGATGTTTAAAAAATTGTTAGTTTTTAACAAGCATTTGTAATTTAGTTAGCTGACAAGTTGATTTATGTTTAAAATGAAATATAATTCATCCATCACACACACCCCCTCTTACAGTCGGTCTTTAAGACGTCTTGTCCCCTTGTGTTTCAGGTATGCATCTCTTGTTTTTAAAAAAGCTAACAAGGCAAAAATGGCTGTGGAAGAAATGAATGGGAAAGAAATCAATGGGAAGTCAGTCAATGTTCGTCTGGTCAAAACCCCCATAGAAAACGTCCCACCCCTGTCCTTCAGGAACGAAAGCAGGCTTGCTCTCGGTGGTTCGGAGAAGATGCTGGACAGCAAAGGCTCCGGCTCGGCCCCTTCGCCTTCTAAGATACCGGCTCACGTGCTGAGGCCTCCGGCACCCGAGCAAGAAAGTGTTTCCCTTTCAGCTGACCAGAAGGTGAGGATTTGGGGGCGGCTTTTCTCTGGGCCGGGGCAGAGGCTGAGAAGCAACAGGGTCCTCCCCGAGCTTTTGTGCTCGCCAGAAGCGGCTCCTCCACCCTCGGGCTGAAAGCCTCACTCCAGGGGAGCAGGACGCTTGCGGCCCCTCTCCCCTGGGTCCCGACAGCTCACCAGACATCGTGTCCGTCACATCCGGGCTCCTCTGGGATCTTTGTCACCGAAGCCCTGCTGCTGGTCCTGCCCCTAGCACTGACTGCAATTGCCCCATCCGTCTTTTGGGGCTTCCTGGAATCATCTCCTGTCCCTCATTAAGGTGCTCTCCTGCCCCCTTACACTTGTGTGCCATGAGTCGCCCCCTTGACAAAAGGAGACTGTGGTTTGGACCCCTGTTTGTGGAAGGGCTTGGCCCTCATGGGCTCTGTGTGTGCACAGACCCCTTCCCAGAAGGGCTGGAGCCAGAAGTCTGCCGGGCTTTGGCCTTCCAGCCTCTCTGGCACGATGGCGGTGGCCATTTTTGTCCTCTTCCCCAGGTCTGCTGGAGCAGTCTTCATTGGCTTTCCACTTGTGCCTTAGTGACTTGGAGCATCTTTTCACACAATCATGGGCAGCTTGGGCTCTTGTCTATTGAGCAGAGCCTTGTTCTTGTCCACTGGGGGCCATTAGTTCAGACAGCTCAATAATCAGGCTTCTGTCCGAGAAGCTCGCTCCCCCGGCCGTGTGTCCGCTCAGAGCTCATCGTGGTGGGAGGTGGGAGAGGTGGGTCGAACTAGTGTCTGCCCGACTCCTTTCCAGTTTTGGACGCGGTTTTTGTCGAACAGGAAGTCACAGGCCAATTGACCAAGCAGCCACTGTTGGCTGACGCCTGGACCTCATCTTGCTTCTCTTAACCGAGTGCTTAGGATCTGGAATGGCCCACTGGGCCTCATCCTGCCCGTTGGGCCCCATCCTGCCTGTGCTGCCGCTTCATTCCCCTTAAGGTTTTCAACCTTTAGTTCCTCCCCATGACCATCTCCCTGCTTCCTCTGTAAGGAAACCTTTGAAGTTGGGGCAGTTCTAAACTTGGGTGTTGTGGGGGGAAGGGTGGGAGGACCGCCATTTTTATTCTCTTAGCGCCTCCCCTGTGGGACGTTGATGTCCACTCATCTCGATCTCTCTCGAGTTCCGTCAGTCGTGGTCTAGAGCTCTATTTCCAGAGCTCCTTCGTGGGTCCGGAAATTAGCTCTCAAATGTTTTTGACTTATTCTGGAGCGAATTTAAATATTTTTCTTTACCATTTGTTTTGGAATTTGTTGATAGGTTTAGACAAGCGAGTGATTTGTGTGACTTTGTTTTATATCCTGCTACTTTCCTGAAATTATTATTTCATTTAGTCGTTAAGTCTCTGAGGTTCTCTGAAGCAGCATCGTGGCATCTGGAAAGATTCATGCTTGCGTTTTCCTAGCTTCTGTCCTCCTTCCTTCCCTCTTTGTCTTACCTAATCGCTGCAGCTAGCGTGTGCCTGCTACAATATGAAATAATACTGGCCATCTTGGACCTCCTAGTTTTGGACCCAGATCTTCCTGGAAAAGCTTCTGCTTTGTCTCCATTCCATTTAGTATTAACTCTTGGTTATGGATGAGGCAACGTTTGGCATTGGGACAAAAAGGCCCACGACTCCTGCGCCTTTTGGGGTTTTTAATAGAAGTGGGTATTGCATTAAGTTAAAAGCTCTTTTTACATTTATTAATAGAATCACATAGAGTCAGCTCGATGGTGCAGCCAATAGGGCCCTAGATCCAGAGTCAGCAAATCCAGCTTCAGACACAGTTATGCGCCAGAACAACCCCCATACCTGAAATGATTCTAGAAAGAAGCATGGGAAGTCATTTGGGAGAGAGCGAGCTGGGCTGAAGCAGGGCCGGGAAGGGGGGGGCCTCTTCTCCCAGGATTTTGTGAGGCTTCATTCTGTAGAGTTCAGACACAGAGCTATGAGTGTCCACCGGACTCCCTGGGCAGCTCGGAGGACAGCTTGGCTTCCACAGTAAGTCCCTGGGTTCAGTCCAGCTTTAGGAAACTAGATTCCGACAATATCAGCAAATGATCAGTAATAATGAGCTACACTTTGTAGCTGTGTGATCATGATCAGGTCATTTGACCTCTCTGCCTCAGTTTCCTCATCTACAAACTGGGGATAATAATTACCTCTCAGGGTCATGGTGAGGGTCAAATGAGGCCATATTTCTAAAGAGCTTTGTAGACCTTAAAACATGGAGCAGTTATTATGCGATTTTCAATTTTTCATTAACATCATTTTAGACTTATTTCAAAATTAGTTTTTTCTTTGCATCCCATAATTTTTCTTTACAAAAATGTCCTTCTTTCTCTCCAAACATTCCCTCTAGAGTGGCAAAAAAGGTTTAAAACAGAATAAACCCGTGAAGTTGTTGTCTGAAACGCCTCTTCCCTACATCCCTCCAAATATCTTGAACCTGGGGAGCTTCACCAAACTTCTGAGGAAGCTTGAAGCTCTGCACCCCGATGTCAGCAGGTAACCCGAGCTCCCTTCCCTAGGTCGGGGATCGGAAGGCGGGGAAGTCGAAGGACCGGCCTGTTGGGGCCGTCTCCATTTTGTTTCTCCTTGTCCCCGTCCAGAGACACCATCATCGATGCTCTCCAAGAGGTGAGGACCAATAACAAGGGTTTTCTGAGCGGCCTCTCCCTGACCACCATCGTCGAGATGACGACCTCCGTCCTGAGAAACTCGGCCTTCAAGAAGGAGGAGAAGAAGTATCGAGAGGTGAGCGGCTCGGTGCCTCGGCCCCGAAGGTGCTGCGGCCGGGGAGGTGACGGCCACGATGGCAGGGGCCAGGGGGAGCTTCATGGGAAAAGCGGGGACCTGGCGCTTAGAAGCTGGTCCAACAGGCCTGTGAAACATGCTCTGAATCTGTATTAATCAGAGAAATGCAAATGGAAGCACTGCCCGGGTTCCACCTCCTCTCTCTCCGAATGGCCAGTCTGACAAAAACGGAAAATGCTCGGTGTGCAGAGGGTGTGGGGAAACTGGGCCAGAAACACCTCATTGGTGGAGTTGTGAAGCGATCTGGCCATTCTAGAGAGCAATGGAGCCGTGCCCGAAGGGCTGCCGAACGGGGCAGTGTCCCCACTGGTCTGGATCCCAAAGAGATAAAAAGAAAAAAAGGGAAAAAGGTTTAGAGCCACTCTTTGTGTGGCAGAGGAGTGGAAAGCCAGGCTGCCCCATCAGTTGGGGAATGGCTGAACAAGCTGCGCTGCCCAATTGGGATAGAACCGCGTCGTGCTCTGAGAAATGACGAGAATCACACAAATGGACGCAAAGCGGAGTGAGTCGGGCCAGGAAGGCGCCGTTGGCCGGGGAGTGAGAAAGCCTTAGCCCCTCTCAGCTGTGCAGCCATGGCAGAGGGAAGACCCCGTCCACCCCCAGAGAGAATCCAATAGAGGGAGGGCAAGTGCAGATGGAAACAGATCCCCCCCCCTTTTTTTTTAACATGGCTAATAACAGAAACGTTTCCTTCTCAGTGACTGAGGGACAGGGGAGAGGAGAGACAACTCAGAACTCAGAACAAAGAAATAAGGATTAAGTTTTTGTTGGTTTTAATCATTAAAGGCCTTTTTTTTTTTTTTTTTTTTAAGGGAACTGGCCCCACAGTCTTGTTTTAGAGATGAGAAAACTGAGGGCCTGAAAAGGGAAGGGATTTGTTCAGTCTCATGGCACTAATTGCCCGGAAGTCAAGTCCTTCACATGTGTGTCTTGTATGAGATTCTTACTTTTTTAAATTAGTTGATAACAAGGTTTATTGCAAGGGTCAATGTTGAAAAATTATCCAGGCGTATGCTTTGAAAAATAAAACATTTTAATAAAATAAGTTGATAAAATGCTTTTTTGTGTTCCAAGGAAATATTCAAAGTTGGAATTCATTAGACTTCTCTGTTTCTGCACATGAGGTGAGCTGTCTCAGCGGGATGTCTGATAACCTGTGCAAAGTAAGTTTTGGAGACTTCTGGGAAAACGGCAGAGAAACCACAGGCTAGCCTAGCCCCTTCTCCCACTCAGCCTGAGACAAAGGGACAGAGGGAAGCAGATGGAGAGACCGAGATGAGAGCAGCCAGTGCTGCCCGAAGGGCCCCTTGGCTGGTGGAGGTGCCCGGGCAGGGCGGCCCACGCGGAAGTGCGGCAGGCGCCGTGCCCTCGGGGGGTATCCGGGAAGGCCCGAGTCGGCTGTTCCCTTCTACATCTTTGTCAAGGCCCCCTTGTTAGAGGCAGCCTGAGGGCACCCGGACCACTGCTGGTTGTCCAATTAGGGAAGTGAAGTCCCTGCACCCTTCTCTCTGGGCATGTTCCCCTCAGGGAGTCCAGATGCAGCCTTAGGAACTCAAATCATTTGGAGGTGACACAAAGCTGGGGAACCCTGTGTCACAGAGTCAGTTTTTGACTGTGAAGGGATCAAGCATTTATAGAGCACCTAGTGTGCGCTATACATCACTGTACAAATAATAGCTCATGGCATCCTCACAACTCCGTGAGGAAGGTGCTTTGTTGATCCCCATTTTACAGGTGAGGAAACTGAGGCAGGCAGGTCCATAGCCAGTCAGTATCTGAAATATTTGGATTTGACAGTCAAATGGGCAAGTGTAGTGGTTTGTGGTCTGGGGGTCTGAGTGACCCATAAGCTCAGTGGGGAAGGGGAGCCAGGAGCTTGGTTCTTAGGTGGTCACGGGGTTGAAGCCAGCATCTCATGGCTGGGGGGGCAGGGGGGGGGTGCTCTTGGTGCGGGGTGACTGACCTTCACTCTGGTTCATTGGCTGAGGGCCCCGGCTCGGGCAGAAGTAGCTGCATCACACGGGGCCTTTCAGTTGGCACCCAGGCTAGCCCAGTGACCAGATTCATAGCCCAGGGAATGAGCCAGCCTTGAGGGCTGCCAAGAGTGACATCCCAGTTGTTAAATGTGGACCCCCACCCCATCCCAGATGTTGGGTGTGGCCCCCATCCCAGATGTTGGATGGGATCCCCTGCCTCATCCTAGATGTTAAACATGGACCCTCTGTCCCATCCCAGCTGTTGGGTGGGACCCCCATCCCAGACGTTTCCCCTGAGGGCCCTTTCCCCTTCTCCAGACCAAGTAGCTCCTGGGCCAGACCCGGGCACGGGAATCGTTACTTCTGACTTGTTCTCTCCCTTCTTGTTCCTCAGACCCCCCAGCCCTTTATCGCAGCCTCTTCTCCCAGGACCATTCTCGTAAGAAAGTTGAAGATAATTATGAAAGCCCATGCGAGAGATGGGGCTGCCGGAGACCGGCCCAGAGCCGCCAGCGAGTGCTCTGCTGCCTTCCTGTCCAGCTGGACTAGGAGCGGATGCTCACTTTGCGCCTGGCGCGATCCCAGCCAGAGAGCGCCTTCTTTAAAGCCCCGAGCCTTCCGGGGCTGCCGGGGCTCGAGGAGGCTGGTTCCAGCGACGGGGCGGCCAGT
This sequence comes from Antechinus flavipes, assembly GCF_016432865.1. NCBI lineage: Eukaryota > Metazoa > Chordata > Mammalia > Dasyuromorphia > Dasyuridae > Antechinus > Antechinus flavipes. Next base: position 7,634,972 of record NC_067401.1, read on the forward strand.
GTAGACACAGGTTGTCCCGGCATGTTTGCAGTCCCGGGGGCTCGAGGTGTGTTTGGGGGTTGGTTTGGTTGCTTTGGGTTTTTAGGCACGCTGCTGGGGCTCTGGGGCACTGTTGAAAAGTCACCAAAGAGCGTTGCATTTAGTTTTCAGGTATCATTTGCTACATTAAAAGTAGACCTTGGTCATTTGTGTTTGGCGTGTCGTGGGTCACTTCTGAGGACTCTGTTGTCTCTTAGCCTTTGAGGGAACGTCTGAACCTCCTCCTGCCTGCCGGGGTAGAGATGGGCCGCTCCAGCCAGTCAGTGACCCCTGCCACCCCCTGGGAATTTCCGGGCAGGCCAGTCTGACCCCTCCACCACGGCCGTGGCCCCATGAGCAACGGTGAGGAGGAGGTCGGGGCTGTGGCTCTGAGAATGGCTGCTCTTGCCCAGGCAGACCCGGAGCGCCGTTTTCTCTCAGACCCAGAGCAGCCGGTTTGATCTTGGTGTGACTGATGAGAAGGAATCTTCAGCCTCACTGGCGGCGGCAGGAAGGCGCGCTGACGCACTTCCTCCTGGGGGGTTTGTTACTGTTCAGGCCCAACGAGGCCGAATGCTGTGTCCGATGGAGGTGGGGATAGCGAGAGCTCAGCAGTGGGAGAAAAGCCGGCTTCCTGGGACCAGGAGAGCACGAGAGGTTCTGGAGGACGCAGAGCAAATTTCTACCTACTTCTTCCTTGGAGAGGTTGGGTGAGAATAAGAAGAACCAGTCAGTGCTCTAGAGTCTAGTCCTGGGTCCTCATCATTGAGAATCAACTGACCAAGTTCTGAAACAACCCTGAGAGCGTGGCCTGAGGCCCCCAGAGGTCAATCAGCCAGGTCTCCACCACTGGGCCACACGGCCTTTCTTCTCTTGGGCATCACAGTTTTCCCTGAGACAAATTGAGCTTGTGGGATTCAAGCAATAATTTGTAGATAATAAAAGTCGGTTCTTCCCCCAATAACCAATGAACAGTAGATGACTCAAAAATTTTAAAGAAATTCAGTCCTAAGTCCTTGAGGAAAATCCCAATCAGTTGGGGAGATGGCCGAGCTCTTGAGGATGGTGCTTCACCTTCCTGATCTTCCATGCAGAAGCTCAGGTCTATTTTTCCCTGATCCCTAGGGAAGAGGCCCCAGAAGGTTGGACCTTGTTCACAGATACCCACGTAGGGCAGGGGATAAGGTGGGACTCCTACGCAGCCTTCTAGAAGCCGTTCCTGCTGCATTTCTCCCCAGATAGTTCTCTTGGAGCTTCTCAGAATGCCTGTTACTTGACCATTTGGGGGCAGCTAAAGGCTAATATCAGCAGGTGCTGCTGCCTCAACTTCTTTTGCTTATTGCTAAGATTAGCATTTCCAGTTTAATTACTAAATAATTATTATTGAATAATGGGCATCCTTTGTTTCACAAACCTGGTCTTACTGGGAATGCTTCTAGCTTCTCTCCATTACATACAGTGATTGCTTGTAGGTAGATGCTGCTTGTCAGTTTAAGGAAAACTCCATTTAATCCTTTGCTCCCTGGAAAAAGAAAACCTTTTTCTGCCTCCATTGAGATTATCTGATTTCTATTAGTTCAGTTATTGAGATGGTCCATTCTGCCAGTAGTTTTCCTGATGTTGAACCAGCCCTGCATTCCTAAAAATCCCATTTGGTCATCGTGTATTACCCCAGGGAGAGAGAGTAATCTCTGTTGTTATTTTATTTAAAACTTTTGCGTCAGTATTCATTAAGGAAATTGGTCGGCAGTTTTCTTTCTCTGTTTTGGCTCTTCCTGGTTTAGGTACCAGCACCATATCTGTTAGAGAAGGAATTTGGCAGGAATTCTCCTACTTTTCCAAATACTTATAAGTGTTGGGATTGTTTTTTAAATGTTTAGTAGGATTCACTTGTAAGTCCAACACTCGGAAGTTTTTTTCCTTAGGGAGTTCATTGATGGCTTGTTCAATTTATTTGTCTAAAATGGGGTTATTTTGAGCATTTTATTATTTCCTCTTCTGTTAATCTGGGCAATCTTTACTTTTTAGGCCCTGTTGCCTTGAACACAGAAAAGGGGCTGGGAATGATGCATCCGGGGGAGGGATGCACCACAAATGAAAAGGCCCTCGGGGTTATTAGTGCCTAGTGTTCATGTATACTTGGAACTCGCTGCTTCTACGGACTGTGTGTCCCTGGCCCAGGCTGCTCGCTAGACTCAATCTTGTCATTGGTGAAATGAAAGGATTTCCCATTATTTAAAGAGCGATCCAAGTTCTCTCCTAAAATTTCAGCAGCAACCCGGTGGGGGAGGGAGTGTCAGTGTGTGAAAGTCATGGGCGTTTGAGGAGCTCTTCCCCAGTTAGAGCCATCCTGGGAGGCTCCCCTGCCCAAGGACTTGGATTGGTCACTGTGACTCATGGATGTTCTCTCTTGTCAGCTTTTAATCGCCTCCTAGCAACATCCTTTGAGGCCAAGGAAGAAGGGGAGGGTGGGCACTCCAAGTAGGCGCCTCGTCTTGGAAGTTCCCTTAAGCCGACGACAGATGGCAGCAAGCCTTTGGGCAGGTCAGCCAAGCCCCATTCGGAGCAGCTCCAGCCTTGTGGGGCTGAAAGGCGCTTGGAAGCTTTGGGACCCCAGAGCAACATCTCTGCCGCCGAGGAGGAGGAGGGGTCGAGGGAAGGGGGAACCCAGGAGGAATCCAAAGCTCGGGGGAGAGGGGAGGGATGGCCACGTGACACGTGCCTGCTGGTGATGAGCCCGCCCCAGCTCACAGATTTCTGCAGCTCTTTACCTAAAAGGTTGAGGAGTGGGGGTGGAAGTGGGACCAGGAAGGATGGCAAGGTAGGGAGCTGAATAGCCAGGACTTGTAGCTGCCCCTTTACTACCTCCCACATCTGCTAGGAATTGAATCCAGCCTAACCAAGGCCGTTTGCATGAGAGGGGTCAAGGGCAAAGCTCCACCCAGTCAGGGGAAGTGTGGGGTCCCAGTCCCCTGCTCTGTGTCTACGAGGGCAGAAAAATCACCCGATGGATGCAGCAAGCATCCAACTAAGCATCTGCCGGCCACAAGCACGGGAGACACGGAGGAATGACCCCTTTCCCCTCGGGGAGCTCCGATCAAGTGGACAAGTGGGCAGAGGGGAGAACAAGCGGACAGCTGACAGAGACCCTCACAGCAAGGGCCCCAGCATCAACTCGGGGCTTTCCAGGCAGAGTGCCGCCACCTTACTCGCTGACACTCCACGGGAGTCCATTTATACCTGGATGCTGGCCCCTAGCACTGGCTCTGAAGAAAATCTCTCCAGGCTTCCCTGTCTGTGCCTCCAAATAAAGGGCCGGCTGAAGGCTCGCCATGGACTAGATCGGTGGTCAGTCAACAAGCATCTCTTAAGTGCCGACTATGTATCAGGCATTGTAAGCACTGGGGGTCCAAAACCAAGCCAAAACACGGCCTCCGCACCCAAGCACATTCAGGAGGAGAAAATAAAAACCTAGATATTTATGCAGTAAGACCTAGAATCAGGCCCGAGTTCAAATCCAGACTTATTATCCCAGGGTAAGTCATTTGTCCTATTTGCCTCCATCTGTCAAAATGAACTAGAGAAGGAAATGGAAAACCATTCCTGTATTTTTGCCAAGAAAATCCCATGGACAGCATGGTCCATGGGCTCACCACCGAGCAGCAAGATATCCCCAGAGGGAATGGGAGGTCATCTCGGAGGAAAGTGAAGCACCCAGAAAGGGGGGTTGTAGCTTCATGTTCAGAAGGAAGCGGGGAAGTAGAGGAGGAGGAACATTCTAAGTATGGGAGAAGCCAGTGAAAATGCACAGAGGTGGGAGATGGATTTCATGAGAGATGGCGGTGGTTTGAGAAGTGTGAAAAAGTTGGTCCCAGTCTCTGCTGACATTTGATCTCACCTTTGCAGCTGCCTTTCAGACAACTCGGACATGTCCCTTAAACTCGGAGGCATGTCTAAAACACACTAAATCCCCCCCCAAAAAAACTCTCCCTTCTTCCTACCTTCCCTAAAGGATTTCCCCTCCTCCAGTCCTTCAGGCTCCCAACCAGTGATTCATCCTGGACTCACCATTCTTTCTCATCCCACAAATTTAGTATGCCAAGGCCTGTTGATTTTACCTCTGCAATCTTTTGTTGATTTCACTTCTGTAACAACTCATTAATTTCACCTAGGCAACATCTCTTGATTTCACATCTGCAATCTTTTGATTTCACTTCTGCAACATCTCTTTTCAACTCTGCAACATCTCTTGATTTCACCTCTGCAATTTTTTCATTTTTGCAACATCTCTTGATTTCACTTTTGCAACATCTCTTGATTTCACCTCTGCAATCTTGTTTTCTGCAACATTTCTTTTCACATCTGCAATCTTTTGATTTCACTTCTGCAGCATCTCTTCACCTCTGAAATCTTGTTTTCACTTCTGCAACATCTCCTTGATTTCACCTCTGCAATCTTTTCACTTCTGCAACATCTCAATTTCACCTCTTCAACATCTCTTGCTGATTTCACCTCTGCAATCTTGTTTTCACTTCTGCAACATCTTGATTTCACCTCTGCCACATCTCTTATTGATTTCACCTCTGCAACATTAATTGTTGATTTCACCTCTGCAATCTTGTTTTCACTTCTGCAACATCTCTTGTTGATTTTACCTCTGCCACATCCCTTGATTTCACTTCTGCAGCATCTTGTTGATTTTACCTCTGCCACATCCCTTGATTTCACTTCTGCAGCATCTTGTTGATTTCACCTCTGCCACCTCTCTTGATTTCACTTCTGCAGCATCTCTTATTGATTTCACCTCTGCAACATCTCTTGTTGATTTTACCTCTGCCACATCCCTTGATTTCACTTCTGCAGCATCTTGATTTCACCTCTGCCACATCTCTTGATTTCACTTCTGCAGCATCTCTTAATTGATTTCACCTTTGCAACATTTCTTGTGGATTTCACCTCTGCAATCTTTTCACTTCTGCAACATCTCAATTTCACCTCTGCAACATCTCTTATTGATTTCACCTCTGCAACATTTCTTGTTTTCACCTCTGCAATCTTTTTTTCACCTCTGCAACATCTCTTGTTGATTTCACCTCTGCAACATCTGTTGATTTCACCTCTGCAATATCTCTTGTTGATTTCACCTCTGCAACATCTGTTGATTTCACCTCTGCAATATCTCTTGTTGATTTCACCTCTACAATCTTGATTTCACTTCTGCAGCATCTCTTGATTTCCCCTCTGCAGCATCTCTTGTTGATTTCCCCTCTGCAACATCTCTCCCGCCTTTTCTCCTCTGACCCTGCTCCCACCCTAGTGCCCAGCCTTCCTCACACGACTATTACAAGAGCTGCTGGAAGATTTTCAGGTCTCTAGCCTCAAGTTGCTCAGTCCACCCTCCATTCAGCCATTCATTACTCCATTCAGTAAGCTGCTCTTCATCCTCTAGCCCCCTCCTGCTCCCCAATCTTCCTGACCCTCTGATCTGGTGACCCAGGCCTCTGGACTTCTCTCTGGCCACCCCCCATTCCAGGAAAACTCCCTTCTCGGCTCTGACTAGCGACCTATCTGACTTCCAAGTTCAAAATCCCAACTCCTAGAGAAGTCTTCCCTCTATTTCCTGTACATAACGTTCGCTTGTTTCCGTTAGATTGTACACTCCTGGAGGGCAGGGGCTGTCTTTTGTGGGGGGGTGTTGTTTTGGTTTGGTTTTGTACCCCCAGAACTTGGCCCTGGAGGCACAGGTTGTAGAAGGGCTTTGCAAGCCAGAGTGGAGAACAGGAGAGCCCAGGGCTGGTGTCTTTGTGTGGAAGGAAGCTCAGCCCGGATACCCCAAGGAACCTGGAGCCTCTTTCAGACCAATAAACGTTCAATCAAGGATCCAGCTGTCGTTCATCTCCCTCCGTGCCCTCGAGAAGCTTACATCGTCGGGGGTGGGGAGGGAAGCGGCGGCGGGCCCGACTCGGGCAAGTCCCAACCAATCTGGAGGGTCAGTGCGGGGTACGGGACGGTCCCCGGCTTCTGGGGGTGAGGGACTCCTGGACTTGATGGCACCTCAGCGGAAGGGCAGCGTGCTCGAGCGGCCGGGGGCCAGCCCTCCGCCCCTCCCGCCCCCAGTGCCGCAGCCCCACGCTCGCCCCTCCAGGGGATGCCCATTTGGCCGAGGCGTGCCCCGCGCCGCCTAAGCCGTCCGGTCCCTCCCTCTTCCCGCCCCCCATTCCTATCCCGGGCTATTTTGGGAAACTCAGGTTCCTCTTTAAACTTAGACACACCCCTAGAAACTAAGTGCGAGTCTCCCCTCCCCCCGCTCGGCCCCAGGAAACCTAGGTGGAGAGGGTCCTGCGGCGGCCGGAGCCGAGGCTAGCCCCCGCCGCGGGCCCAGGTGGCTCGCACGTCCATTGCCGTCCCCTCCTCCGCCCTCCGGCCCCTCCTCACCCCCACCTCCCTCCTCCCCGCCAGGCGCGCCCGGGGCTGCTCCCGGCGGAGCCCTCCAGCCGGGTGCCGGTGGTTGGCTCGCGGGGCTGTCAGGCTCCCCTCCGGCCCCTTCTCGGGCTGCTTTCGATTGCTTCCCCCTCCCCCTGCCCCGCCTCTCCTCCCCCCCCCCCCACTTTTCCCTCCTTCTTTTTCCCTCCTCCCTCCTGCGGACCGACAGGCGGGCGGCTGCTGCGGTTGCTGTTGCTGCTGCTGCGGAGGCTGCCAGAGGTTGCGGGAGCTGATCTCTGTCGGTTTGGCCAGAGGGTCTCGCCCCAGTCATGGCTCTGCCGCGGGGGACCCCGAGTCGGCCTCTGGTCGGCTTCATCTGCTTGGTCCTGGGTAAGTGTGAGCCACAGCCACCCGGTGCCGCAGGAATCCTGGGGCTCTGGGAAGGGCTGGCTGCTGGGGGTGAGATAGGGAGTAGGGAAGACCGAGAGCTCCGGGCACCGAGTCTGGAACCCCTTTTGTGTTCTGTTTTTCCATTCCCCAGCTGTGTGACCTTAGTCAAGTCACTGCCCCATTGTAGTTGCAGTTTTCTAATCTGCTCCGCGTGTATATGTGCGAGGAGTGGTTGAGAATGCTGGGGTTCGCCCTTAGGAGATGGCGGGGAAAGTGAGGAAGACGCCTTGGAAACCAGGAGGGTTTTGCCCTCTCTCCCTCCCCCACAGTCTGGGCAGCCCTAAACTGAGCCGAGGAGCGGGCAGATCTTGGGCTCTCTCTGCTGGACCCCCATCCGCCATTCCTCCCTGCCTCGACCCCTCCGCCATTCCTCCCTGCCTCGACTCCTCCGCCATTCCTCCCTGCCTCGACTCCTCCGCCATTCCTCTCTGCCTCGACCCCCCCCTTCTCCATTCCTTTCTACCTCGACCCCCCCTCCATTCCTCTCTGCCTCGACCCCCCCCTTCTCCATTCCTTTCTACCTCGACCCTCCCTCCATTCTTCCCTGCCTCACCCCCCCTCCATTCCTCTCTGCCTCGACCCTCCCTCCATTCTTCCCTGCCTCGATCCCCCTCCTCCATTCCTCTCTGCCTCTCCTTTATTCTCCCCCCTCTCTCTTCTCCTTTCCTCCTCTCCCCCTGTTGATGCCACCTGAGTCTCATTCTCCTGCCTGGGGGTGGGGGTGGGGACTGTTCCCTGGCTCCCTCCCCCAGGGCTTCCTCCTCCCTGAGAATTCGGGCGCCGAGATTGCCAGCTCCCGTGCTTGGGTGGATGATGGACCCAAAGGTCCCCCGGATTGAGGGCCGCTTATTGGGGGGTGGGGGAGAGACTCGGCCACCTCATTTTACGGAGGGCTTAATCCCGTGAAACAGCTGCAGCCAGATGTGCCATGACGAGCCCTCCCAGGGCGGCTCCCGTCTACCTTTGCTGGCGCTTTCCTTAGTCTTCTTCACGCCCTCGCTACATTCGGGCCGAGTGACCTATTTAGGGAAGCGGCCTCCGCCCCCGCTAAGGTCCGCAGACTCCAAAGCCCGCACGAGGGCAGGAGGTCCGTGAACTTGAATGGGGGGGGGGGGGTGGAAGGGGGTGACATCTATGGTCATCCACTCTGTCTGAAATCAGTCGTTCCAAAGGGATTCTGAAAGGGAGTCGTGCCCCCCCTCCACCTCCCACCCCCGCCCCTTGCCAATGCGGTCCCCCCAGGGCCGGAGCCAGAAGTGCTTGGGCTCGCTGTAACAGGCCCCGTCTCGCTTGTTTTCTGGGGAGGGAGAGAAGGTGAGAGGGAAAGAAGCCAAATCTCTGATGAAAAACAACCCCCCCCTGAACCCTCCAGGGACGTCACCCTCCCCCCAACTGATCTCCCCTCATCAAAGAAGCACGAATTAGGCTCACGTGTTTATATGGCACCTCCCCTCCCCCTGCAGTGTGTGCTCCCCCACCCCCACCCCACCCCCATAGACTCTAGGAGGCAGGAGGGGTTCCTTTCGAGGCTGCATTGGCAGTGCCAGGCTGGTCCCCTGTGGGGCAGGACCTCGGTTCAACCCTTGAGCCTTTTTTGTGGAACAGGACCGATGGGACGGGGTGCGGGAGGGGGAATGGTTCTCTCCCAAGACCTGGGTGGGAAGGGAGATGCGGCAGGTGGGCTACGGGGAGAGCAGGTTGGGCAGGGGCGTTCCCACGGTGAGCCCGGGCTGGGGAGTCACATCCATCGGCGTGGGGAACTTCAGCCCCACATAGGCTTCTGGGGGGCTCTCCAGGGCTCTGTCGGAGCAGCCGAGCAGGGCGGGGTCCACACTGCTCTCGGTAGGTCGGTAGACCTTGATTTCGGGGCTCCTGGATCCAGCGGGCGCCGTTAGGTGGGGGAGCGGTGGGCGGGCTTGCTATTGGCCAGCCGAGCTGTCTGTAGAGGGCCCCCTGGAGCAGCTGGGCGGGGCATAGGCCGCGCTGCCCTCTGATTGGCGGCTGGGGATTCGGGGATGCGGCACGGATGGCGCGGTAGCCGCCGCCGCAGTCGCTGCCGCAGTGGCCACGGTAGCCACCTTTGCTAGGGCGGAGCCCTTCCCGCCCCGGGCCGGAGGTTCGCCGGCGGGCGCCGCGGGGAGGGCCGGCCACGGGCCTCGGGGCCCTTCTCCGAGCCTCGGTTTCCCCGTCCATGCGACTGCGGCAGATTCACCTGCCCGGGAAGGTGCTCTCGGGTCCTTCCGAAAAGGGGTTAAGCTTTGTTCAGCCTCCACGTGGCAGCTCCCCGCGGCCTGACATTCCAGGCCGCTCTCCTCCTCCGGCTGTGGGCTGCTCGCTGGCCGCCCTCGCATCTGTGTTTGAACAAGAAGGGCCCCGCGGGTCCTGCCTCAAGCCCAGAGAATGGGGCGGGCCTGGCCGGCCTCCGGCTGTGGAAACGGGCGGAAAGAGCCGGAACATCCTCGCTGGAGGCCCCTCCCGGGACGGGGTCATCCCAGCCAAGGAAATGCAGACCCCAGCCTCGCCCGAGAAAACAGAATGGGAAGAATTTGCCCCATCCCCCCCAATGTCTGTAAGGCAAAATGTCCCTCGGTTAAACAGCCACGGACTCTCCCCCGCCCCCTTGCTCAGGACCGTTTTATTGTTCTGTCCTCCCCATAGGGAGCCGCTTCTCGGGAAGTAGAGGGGCTGGATGGCAAGCCTAGATCGGGACCCTGCTTCAGGCTACATGTGTCATCCTTCTTTTGAGCTTCAGTTCCTCGTTTGCAAAATGGGGCTTGGATTCCTTTCCTTTTTAAAATTTCTTTTTGGTTGCGGTATCTGGGGTTGAGTGACTCTCCAGGGTCACCCAGGGAGGACGGGTTAAGTGTCTGAGGCCAGATTGGAACTCGGGTCCTCCTGACTTCGGGGCTGGTGCTCCACCACCGCACTGGCTGCCCCGGTTTTGATTCATTTCAACGTTATTTGAAAACCAGAGCTCCCTGAGAGCAGAAATTGATTCAGTTTTGTGTGGTCTTGTCTTGTAAATTCATCCCCCGCAGAGTGTGTTACCCGTAGGCACTTAATTAATGCCCGTAGATTGTTTGAACACCATCTAGAATTTGCCTGGCACCGGGTGGGACTCTGTAGCTGCCAAGATAAAAATGAAACAGTCCCTTCCTCCAGGGCTGGCATTCGTTTTTTCCCATTAGTATTTTATTTTTCTCAATTCATGCAAAGAGAGTTTCCAATATTCGTCTTTGCAAAACTTCCCCGCCCCCAATTTTGCTCGCTCCTTCCCCTCTTCCCCCTCCCCAACAGAGGGCAAACATGTGCCCTCCCTCAACACATCTCCATGTCCACCAGGGCGTCCTTTTTAAAACCAGTCCATTGGGGCCTTTTATCTTTGTATCAGCAGCGAGATTGGGACTAAGGGGTCCCAAGTCTAAGATTATAAATTGTACAGAAAGCGCTGATGTGCATTGGTGGAGGGACTTTTCTCCCCTGGAAGTTCTGTGTCCTAATGAAATCACCTCTATTTGCCACCTCTCCATGTTCATGACTCTCTAAACCGAGAGATGAAGGGCATTCTGATTGGCCCAGGAGTTCTTGCCGTGGAGACTTTGATTTCTGTCCAGAGTAGCTTACATTTGACTAGGACTCAAGGCTTGCAAAGCTGTCTCTGAAATGATCCTCTTGGATTAGGGAGATGCTGTCATTGGGATTATTTAATAGACGGGGAAACTATTTAATAGGGTTATGGTACCTCATGGAGTACAGCTCGGGGCTACAGTGGATTGAGGGCCAGCTCTGGAGTCAGGAACACTTCCTGAGTTCAAATCTGGCCTCAAGCACTTAGAAGCTATGTGACCTCGGATAAGTCACTTAACCCAGTTTGCCTCAGTTTCCTCATCTGTAAAAATGAACTTGAGAAGGAAATGACTAACTGCTCTGGTATCCCTGTCAAGAAAATCCCAAGTGAGAACATAAAGAGTTGCATATAATCGCACACAACTGAACAACAGAAACACAAATCCTGCTCTCCTTTAATTTTGGTCTGGAGTTATGATTTCATTTGCTCTGTGGGACTCCCACTGTGGAAACTCTCTTCCCTAATACAGATCCATTACATATCTATAAAACAATCATTTTGGAGAGCCCAGGGTCCCACAGCTCCCAGATGTCAGAGGCACAGCTCGAATGCCGTTAGGGCTTCCTGCCTCCAAAGCTAGCTACTACTTAAACGCTGCCTCTCACAAATGGTCATAGTCCAATTTACAAAGGAGCAAACTGAGGCTGGAGATATGACATGACATCATTCAAAGGGGACTTTTTAAAAGATGATCGATGATGGAATTAGAGTTGGAAGAGTCCTTGGAATTCACTCTATGTAAGCCACTTATTTTTTTTATGGCGAGGGAGCCGTGGGAAGCGCTGCCCCACCTGTGCTGGAAGCCAAATGCCCCCCCGCAGTTTTCACAGTCTCAGCCGGGGGGCCGCTGGGCCCAGCCAAGGAAAGCTCTCTCCGGCCTCCTGCCTCCAGGGATCCCTCCTTGCGACCTTCCTCCCTCTTAGTCTAGAAAGATTGATGGCACGGTGTCGTTAAAACCCTCCCATCCCGGGGTCCTTCGGAAAGTCGGACAGGGACGTGTTTGGTTCTCCCGGGAATCGCACCGAGCCGGGGAATTCAGCTCCCCTTGATCTCTCTCTGGCGGCTGGACCCGGAGGGCTCTGGAGGGGAAAGTGAGGCCGGTGACCTCGCCCAGCCTCCCTCCCTCCAATCCTGATGCCGTGGTCCTCCCCGAGAAGGAAAGACAAACGGCAGCCGCAAAGGGAGCCGAGTGTTTCCTGCCTTGGAGGGTGGGAGCGTGGCAACTTTAAAAAGCAGCTCTACCTGCCCTTTGGGGGAAAAGGGGAGGCCATCAGGGAAAAGTGACATGCCCAGGGTCACTCCGCTGGCAGGTTTCTGAAGGTAAATTTGAACCCGGGTCCTCCTGACTCCAGGCTCCCTGCCTGGGAAGATTCCTTGTTAACGAGAACCCTGGACCAGAAGGACCAGAAGGATCCTTTAATTTACAGATGAGGAAACTGAGTCCCAAAGATGTTCAGTGATGTCCAAGGACCTAAGAACATCCGTTTAGAACCCAAAGGGCCTCACAGCTCTCATCCAACCTGCTTGTTTTCCAGATGAGGAATCAGACCCAGAAAACAGGCCAGGATTCCATTCCAGGTCCCTTTGCCTCTTCTCCCCCAGCGGGCCACAGAAAGCTTCACTAGGACCCTCGCTCCGGGATAATCACTCGGAAGGAGCGGGGAGGGAGCGGTAGTAGTCAAGACTGCCTGGCCACGCTCTCCCAGTAGGCCCTGCAATTGTCATGCCCATTTTACAGAAAGGGAAACTGAGGCAAGCAGTATTCAGTGATTTACCCAGGAGCACACAGTAATAACTGTCTAAGGCTCCTTTGGAACTCGGGTCTTCCTGACTCTGGGTTCAAGGTTTTATCCTTGTACTGTTCAACTTCCTCTTACGGGTCATTTAGACTTTTCATTTTACAAATGGGGAACTGAGCCCCTGAGGGATTGAACACCTCGCCTGGGATCATACAGCCGGGATTTCCGACCTGGCGGCCTTCCCTCTGAGCCCCACTGCTTCCTTCCCCTTCCGGCTCTTCCGGGCCAGCCGATACCGGAGGGACGGGCGGCCGTTTCACCTCCAGGTGTTTGGGCTGGCCTTTCATGAACACTGGTTTTGAGGCTCACGAGTCACCCCGGGGGCTGTTGAGGAGGAAGAGAGCCCTCCGTCTGGGTCAGGGAGGTTGGGGGTTCAATGCCTGAGAAAGGAACAGCGAGAGCGAGGCATTAGCTCAGGAGTTCCCAGAATTCAGGGGTTACAGCAGGGTGAGCTCTCCGCCCTGGCCATGGGCCCGGCAGGACCTGGGGTGTCCCAAAAGAGCCCTGGGGTTGGAGCTGCTACGGGGCCGAGCTGAGATTTGAACCCAGGTCCTCTAAGTTGGCATTCTTTCAGTACTGCAGCCCCCTCGTGACCACCTGGGACCCTGTCTTGCTTCTGTCGCTCACTGTGCAATCGTTTACAAGAAAAAGAAACAGCATTTATTAAGTGCTTACTGTATACCAGGCACTGTACTGAACCCTTAGCATGCAAAGGAAGGCAGTCTCTGCCCTCAGAGAGCTCACGGTCACAGGGGAGGCACCAGATCAGAAACTCATCATGGGGAAGTCATAGAGCTCTTTGAGCCTCAGTTTACTGTTCTGCCAAATGGGATGATGATAGCTTCTCTTCCTGTATCCACAAGTTTGGGTACCACCCCAGCTCTGCCAGTTCCTACCTGTGTGACCTTGGGTCTCACCTGACCTCCCTGGACCTCACTTTCCTTCCCTGGCAGTGAGAAAGGTGAAGGTCTCCTCTAGCAGGTACCTGGACATGTCAGAACCCTCGAGCAGGAAGGGGCCTCGAGCCCATTTATTCCGGCCTGCAGCAGAGTGAGGGTCTGCCCTGGAAGGGCCAGCCCGTGGCCCCCCAGCTTTCCCACCTGCTACCTGTGGAGCAGCCCAGAGCACTCTGGGACAGCCCTCACTGGGAGGAAACTCTTCGAGTCCGTCCCTTTGCCTCTCTCCTGCCGGCTTGTTCCACCTTCTGGGGCTAAAGCAGTCATCCAGCCCCCTGAGCCCGCCCTCATCCTTCCCTCCCACCTCATCATTCTCTTTGTCCCCATTTCCTCTGATCCATCCCTAGGGGACATTGACTTATGGTCCAGAATCAGCCAAAGGCATAAACCCGAGATCAAACCTCGGTTTCCCTTCTGGCATAAAAGCCAGAGATTTGTGACCACACAAACAGGAGCAGACGGACAGTGCTGTTCTTCCCGGGCTCTAATAAAAGTCTCCCACTTCCTTCTCTCGATGGGTGTAAAGGGAAACTTCCCGGGAGTCTCCGGTTAATGAGAGGCAGGCTGGGTGCCGGGGCCCGCTGGGCCGGAGGCGCTCACTGGCCGCTGCCGGGACCCAGGCCGAAGCATCTTCCCATTTCCTGGAGAGGAGAAAAGGAAACACGCCCCCTTCTCCCTAAGAGAGAAGTCCGGGGGGTTGGGGGGCTCTGGGTCCAGAATGGTGCGTACATTTCCAGAAAGCGGCTCTGGATCGGACAGTTCCCCTCTCGTTTCGCTTTTACGGGAATATTATTTCTTGGTATAATTGTCCGAATCTGCCTCTTGGCCCTTGTCGATGTTTCCCTTTTTAATTTACTGGTGGAAAAGTCTGGCAGCGAGGAGGAATTTCTCAGCCTATTCAAGGCTGGTCATCTGCCCGGCTTCGGCCCTGACCGGAAAAGCATGGAAACTGGCAGTTGGGGGTGAGAGGGAAGACTCGGGGGCAGAAGTCTGCCGTTCGCCCCTGCGAGCAGCTAGGAGCTCGGGGGACGCTGGGCGGGCGCCCTTCCCAGGACCACCTTGGCGTCCCTGCAGCCCCGCCCCTGAGCCGGAGCCGGGCCCTGCCCTAAGCGGCTGGGGACTGTGACTGCCAAAGGCTTTAGCCATGGGTGTCTTCTGGGCTACAGATGGACGGGCACCGGGCGGTCTCGGGTGGGGGAAAGTCACAAAAGGAGCAGGGAACGAAGCGACGCCGCTTGGACTTGAGAGCCGCGTCCTCCGCCATCTTTTTGCCGGCTCTTTGATCCCGGCCTTGGAGAGCTGCTCCCCTGCCTCGTTCGTGGGGCTCGGGCCATGTCCACATCATCACTGATGACCCGGCAGCTCCTGGTTGGACACGGACGCGGGCACATCCACAGGGGCCGTTCTCTTGGCAAAAGGCAGGTTATTTAGGGGACCGGGTTCCAGACAAAATGAAGGCATGAAACAGGAACCAGAAGTGGCGGGTGTGAAGTAGGAGAGCGTCTGGTGAGCAAGGGTCGCAATGGCCCGGGAGGAAGGGGACACGCTGTGGGGAGGAGGGGGCAGGGCAGACTGACCAGATTCAGCTAGAATAAGGGGACAGCCCCAAAGGTCTTCATCCCCAGCTGATCTTTACAGGTGAATTAAAGCTTCAGGGGTTTTCCCTCAGGGAGACCAGGCGGTAAAGGCCGGAAGTCGGGAGCAAGGCCCCAAGGCCCCGGCAGACCAGGTCCCGACCTGCCCGAAGAGGCTGATCAGCGGCTCAAGGAGGCTTAAAGATGCCCAGAAGTTGGGGAGGGATAATGGGGCTGCTCAAGCGTCCTCTCTAAATAGTCTGGGAATTAAGCGATGCTGGCTTCTTCCGGACGGGGAAAGAGTCAGTGACGTCATTGCTTCTTGGGGCCCAGAGTCATCGAGACACGGAACAATATATAGACCCGGACGACAGAATAATGGCCCCGGAGCCGGCCCCAGCCTGGGCCCTGAGGAACTGCGGGCCGGGCCAAAGGCGCGCCTCATTTCTGGGCTCGTAGTTCCTGCTCAATAAAGTGGAATGAAACCCAGTGTTTAAATTGTGGTTAAACAGTGATTAAATTCAGTGTTTATTAGGCTCCTCAAGTCAGTCAGTAAATATTTATTAAGCGCCTGCTCTGCGCCGGGCTCTGTGCTGAGCCCCCAATGGACAAGAAGAGGCAAAAGACCATCCTGGTCTGGAGGAGCCCGCGATCTAACGGGGGAGCAGCGTGTGGGAAATGCTGGATGGGGTGCGGGGCAGGGACCAGGAGGCAGGAGCTTCCGGGCCTGGGGGGGGATGGCCGATGTCCTGGGGCCGAAGAGAACGTGAGGAGGAGGGGCGGGATAGGAAGGGCTTTGGGGAGCGTTGGATCCTATAGTATGACAATCCCCGTCTGTGTCAGCTGGGGCAAGGTTCAGTGGGATTCTGGAGCCCAGTGGGGGCTGGGCCACAGCAGCTGTTTCAGCAGATGACTATGACACAGAACTGAGCTTTAGGGATGCCTCAGTTTACTTGTCTGTAAAATGGAAGGATCAGTCACTCAGTGACCAGCCTGATTTCAGGTCACCATTGATGAAGCGCCCGGCCCATCTGCTGAGAGGGGACAGGCTCGGGTGCAGGATGAGGCATTTAGTTTGGGGCATGAACAACGTGATCATGTGACCAACATTTTTTGCAAAAGCTTTTCTTTTCTTTTTCTGAGGGGGAGGGGAGGCGAAGAGCAGAGAAAATAAATGCTTGTTAATGATAAAAGTTCCAATGAATGAAAGGAAAGGCTTGAAGGAGAGGGCGACCAGGGCCTCTTCCCAGACTCCTTTACGCTCCTGTGTCCTGGGCAGTAACGGGCCCCTCCTGGGCTCAGTTGCCCTGCACGGCTGGTGCGGTGGGACCGCTCTCAGTTATCCTGAGCGCTTTTACCGGTCTGAAAAGGCCGGGGTCTCCAGCTGGGAAAACCCACTTCCAGAGGCAGCTGCAGGGGCCGGATCAGCTGGAGCTTCCGTCCCCATTCGGGGGCTCAGCCTCGCGGCAGCAGTTACTCTGGGAAAAGGGGGAGAGAGAGAGACAGAGATAGACAAGCAGAGATAGAGAGATGGGGGGGGAGACACAGAAAGAGAGAGAGATTGAGACAGGGAGAGAGAGACGGACCAAGGCCCTGATTCACCAACGTTTCAGCCCGGACTCAGTCAGACACTGGCCGGGCCCAGAAACGTCCCTCGTTGCTCTTTGGTCTCGGAGGGGGGACCTCGGAGCCTCAGCAGCCGGTAACTAACGGTCCTTCTCTGTTCCAGCTCAGCACCTGGTCCCGGCCACCAGCTGCCCCGAGGCGGACTTCGAAAAGCTCCTGCGCGATGTCTGCCTCAGCAAGTTCAGGGGGGAAATGGCGGGGATTGAAAAGAAGTTCTGGTGCAACTGGGACTACACCTACAAGTAAGTCCTTTCCCTTCCTCGGGTCCTGCTGGGGGGGACAAGGGCAGGGGCGCTGAGGGCTGTGCCCCGGGGGTGGAAGGCGCTGCCAGCCTCGCTTCTGGGCGTCCCGTTGCGGGTCACTGGGACGCTCTGTGTGCCCGGATCTCAGCGCAGCCGCTCTCAAAGTCCCCAGCGCCATCTTTCCAGACGAAGCGAGTCGCCGGCGTGGGGGTTCGTCCTCTGCTTTATCGTCGGAGGTTTAACCACGTCTTAGGAGAACAGACGGGAGAAAATACTCCCTTTGTTTAAGTGGAAAATCCCCAAGTGGTGCCTTGTTATTCTGTCTGTGGCCCAATTAGGGAGTTTTTGAGCAACGATCCTGGCCTGGTTTGCCATTTCCTTCCAATTTCTGATGAGGAAACTGAGGCAAGCAGGATTAGGTGACTTGTCCAGGGTCATATAGCTCATAAGTGTCTGAGGCTGGATTTGAACTCAGGTCCTCCTGACTCCAGAACCAGTGATCTATCCACGAGCATGAAACAAAGCATATGGTTTCAGACTTTTTTTTAATATAGTTGTTACTTATGCTGACTTTTTTCTATGTCTCTCTTTAGTCTTTAAAAATACATCAGACATCTTAAGTGGAAAAGGGGGGTGCACTCCATCAATAAAGTAGCTTTCATTAAGCACCTACTATGCGCCAAGCACTGAGGATACAAGGACAGAGAATGAAGCGGTCCCTAATAACGGCCCCAAGTGGACTCTGGCAAAGCCAACCACAGGGGGACTGGGAGCCCGGCAGAGAGAGGGCTCGGAGTGTGGGGAGCTCTCTAGACATTAAGAGTAAGTACAATTGGGGCAGCCAGGTGGCACAGTGGGTAGAGCACCAGCCCTGAAGTCAGGAGGACCTGAATTCAAATCTGACCTCAGATACTTCCTAGCTGTGTGACCAAGGGCAAGTCACTTAACCCCAATTGCCTCAGCAAAAAAAAGATAAAATAAAATCAATGAGTGAATGAATGAATGAATGAATAAATGAAATAAAAATACAAAAATAAAATAATTTTAAAGAAATAAAAAGTACAATTGTATTAGAGGTGAGCCCGCTGTTGGCTACCACATCAAGCCCAACAATCTTCCTCTCCTCTGACAGGTCATGGCTCCCAAATTGGAGACCCTTGCTCTAGGTACTAGGGAGCCACTGACGTCTTAGAGTTAGACTGTAACTAGCATAAAATGCTGTCCTTGTCAGAAGGGCAGCTCTTTCCTGTACCAGGATATCCCCACCCATTATTAAGTTTTGGTTCCTGAAACATGGACACTCTGCAGCAATAATGGGGCCCCTCCCTCACCCTGTTAACTGGAATTAATCTGTGGTGTTTGTTGTTGTTGTTAATCCATCCCCTGCCTCTCTAAGGCTCCAGACTGCTTTACTCGGGGTGTGTGTTATTTAGTCGATCTCCCGAAGAGCCCTTAGTGTTTTCCCAAGAAATTCTCGGAAAGAATAGCCCATGTTCCTGGAGCTCGCAGCTCTAAGGCCTCGGGAGACGCCATCACCCACATTTCCCCTTAACCCGTGTGTGAGAACCCTGGCTCTGAACAAATCGATGAGTCTCCATCTTGCCTTCTTCGGGTCATACCCTCAGCTGGGATTTTCCATTAGAACATCAGTAGTTAGCTCGTATTTGTTGGGTCCAGCCCCGGATTTCCCCCGAGAGCAGCAGTACTTGGCTACTCTCTGGGACCCACAAAATCGCAGTTGCGAGGGAATCGAGCCATCCTTCCGTCCGGTTGATCCCCCTCCCCTGGGACCTCCACGGCCCGTGTGACTCTGTACCGATGAAGGGATGGGAGCGGGCTCTGGATCCCTCTCAGCGCTCTCCATCGCGTCTGGCCTTCTCTTCCTTTGTGTCCCCATCTGGCAACGATTCCCTTTCTTTTCCTTTTCTCTGGGGACCCCTTCCAAGTGTCTCTCCCCTGAGGATTTTGCTTCTCATTGGACTGTCTGGTATTGATTTCCTAATGTTCATGAAGACCAAGGGCCAGCCCGCTTTCTTCGTGGGGGAGGAAAGAAAATCTGTTGGATCTGTCGTGTTTGTGAGCCCCACCCTCTCTCAGACTGCCCAAGTGTGTGAACCAGAACCAGAGCTATCGCACAGACCCTGCGACTGGCCAAAGAGAGAGGAAGGGCTTCCGGGCCTATGTGGGCCCACCTGAGCCATCAGCAGCCAGGGCAGAAATCTGGACAGGTTGAGTAATTTGTCCCAGTTTGTTCTATAACCCGGAGGTCTTCCTCCTCCCGCTGCCCAAGTCTGGACCATTTACACGGTCCTCGGCAACAGGCAGCAACTTGTTGACAAGATGCCGGACTATGTGACTTCCAGGCCACCCAAGCTTTGTGCGAGAGGGTAAACCAAAAATGGAGAGGGAAAATCAGAAATGGGAAAGATGGGTCTTACAGCTGATTGGCTGTTGGATCAGCTAGTCAACAGTCGATTAGACAGCATTTATGGTTCAATCATTTTTTAACTATGTCCCACGTTTTTGTGATCCCGTTTGGGTTTTTTTGGGCAAAGACATTGGAGCGCTTTTCCATTTCCTTCACCCGCTCATTTTACAGATGAGAAAACAAAGGCAGACAGGGTTAAGTGACTTGCCCAGAGTCACACAACTAGATTTGACATTATGGTAAGTAAAAAAGGAGCCTGTCCCAAGGTGTTCTGGGTGCACACAGTAGGTGCCTAGGAAATGTCGATTGACTTGACTACACGATTGAGCCAGATTTTCCTCCTTGGTAAAGTGATGGAGCTGAATTGGACGGTCTCTGCGCTGGCTCGCAGCTGTAGCTGGTGAAGGATGTTGCCCTTTTTCAGAAGCAAAAGGACCCCTGAATCTCCACAGGGAAGCTCTTGTTGAGACAGAGCTGGATCAAAGAGAATCTTGGTCCAGGGCATGGGTTCTGTTGGGTTCTGTTGGAGTTCTGTTCTTTCAAGGTCATCCACCTGCTGGAAGGTCTTCGACCTTGAGGGTCTGAGCTGCTCTTTGACACTGACCCTCTGTGAGTGTGGGGGAGTTTGGGATGGGGAGGAGGAGCATTTGCAATCAACTTGGTATTTCTATGCAAATTGTGCTGCCGAAGGGACCTGCCAGTGCTAGAGAAGGGACTTCTGGGCAAAAGATGGGCGGGATCAACCCCGAATCGAAATGTCAGAGGGAGCCGTTCCTGCGCTCCCCATCTTGCTTCAAAGCAACGCGACGTCCACTGGAGAAGAGGCTGTGTGGGACTAATTACCCCAGACACCAGCCAGGCTCCCAGACTCTGCTCTTAATTTGATCTGCGTGATAAAGAATTCAACATGGCTGGCTGGGAGCCTTCTCTGGCTGGGGGTGGGGTGGGAGAGGGGAGGGGAGAGCCGAAAGCGTGGGGAAGAAGGGAGGGTTGTTCTGGGAAGTTGGGCACCTCAGCATTAGATAAAGAGACTTCGTTCATTCTTCACCTGGCCTATGTTATTATAATTGAGTTATTTTTCTGTCATTTATCCACGCAGATCCCAGTTGATCCTCAGGGAGCAGCTTTTCTAGACAGGCTCTTGTTGATGCTGGAGTTGGGGGCTTTTGGAAAAGGGCGAGCTAACTTCTCTCTTTCATATGATCCTCGGTCAACACTTAGAAACATGAGAAGGTGGGAGGAGGAAGAGGATCTTTGCAGTGAAACAGTTTTAAAAAGAACCTCAGAACAGTATTAAGGGGAAATTTTATATCTTTAGAGGCCTACTTGAATAAAATATAGAAAGAGAAGATCAATGAATTGGGCTTGCAACTTAAAAAACTAGAAAAAGAGCAAATTAAGAACCTCGGAAGCAATGGGAAAGTGGCTTTCTGCAAGCAGGCGATGTTAGTCTGTTATTGCAGAGTTTGGTTGTTCAGAAATCCCACGTGGCTCAGGCCCTGGGTTACTCGGTACCTTTCCCTGCCTCCCGCTGCCTTTTCACAGTTTCAGCACGTGTTTGTCGGGTATTTCCTACGTCTCGGCCCGGGCTGGGCGAGTTTGCCATTAAAGCGGGCTCTGGAGCTGCCCTTTGGTCTGTGACTGTCCCTTCCATCTGCCCCTCTGGCCACACTTTCCTTCCTCTGAGGTACGAGCTGTTACTTGTCGCCAGCTTGCAGATGAGACAACCCCAGTGGAGGAGTTAGGTGATCCACCCAGGGTCACACAGCGGGTCTGAGGGGGGAGATTTGGTCATGGACGTCGGGTTCTTTGCCAGCCTTAAAGGGCTGAGCAATGCCGGTTGTCGCTTTCGTTGGCTGCCGTGGATATTTCATCGCCCGCCTGCAGGCGGCCTCCCAGCAGGGGAGCCGGGTGCCCTCCGCAGGGTGCCCGGCCCGGCCCGGCCACTGCTCTCCTGTCCCGGGAGCGGGCCGGTTTTGCCTCCTTGGGTGAGCGCCCACCGAGGGTGACAGCTGGCCAGCTCCGTTCCATTCTAGGCCTTTAAACACAGAAATCTGGGCTTAGTGATTCAAAGTGTGGGCCCGAATGAAAGCTGGGGATTTGTCCTAAAGCCGAGACTAGCAGGGGCTTAGGGGCTTGGAAAATAAATTAAACAAGAGGAATCAGGAGGGCGCAAGTCATCAGTGTTTATTGAAGAGGCTTGAAGCGAAGCCCTTGAATGCCGCCAACTCCCTGTGTGGCCCCTGCTTCTCTCAGGGCCTCGGGTTCCCAGAAGGATCCGGGAAGGGTAGATCCGGAGAAGAGAGTGCAGAGGGGGCCTTCACCTCCCCGAGGGGGCTGCCGGTGGGAAAGGCCCCGGCCCCAGAAGGCGGGAGTGAGAGGAATGAGTCGTCCCAGAGTGAAATGGCCCTTCCTCCTTGGGAGCCCACTGGCAAAGGCTGGCTCTGTGGTAGAGGGCGGGTGGTCGGCAGCGACATTCTGCCTGGGAAGAAATGGCCACGGCTTCTCCTCCCGGCCTTGGCGGAGGTGAGACCTAAAAAGGCGCCTTGTTTCCAACGGGGCAACAAAGGACAGAGAAACCGGAGCAGCGCATGAAAGCCACCCGGGATTTCCTCTGAGGAGAGGTGGGACAGTCAGGGAGGATTTGGCTTCTTCCTGCCCCTCGGCTTTTGGCAGAGAGTCTCCCGTTCAAGGGCAAGCTCTAGGTCCCCAGCTGCCCCGAGAACCATGGGCCACCATGTCCGGACCTCATCCCCCACAGGTAGGGAGGGCAGTGGGGCGAGCCTTCAGGGGCTGCCATGGCCAGAACCCACCAGACATGGTTACAATAAGAAGGAGCGGTTTGGTGCTGGGGGGGCCCTGGACCTAGGTAGGGCAAGTCATTCAGTAAAATGGGGGGGGATGGACTTCCATCTCCCACTCCAAGGAGACAGTTAAACAAGACAACTCAAAGCCCTCCCTTGATGCACCAACATGGGCTAAGTGGGAGTTGGGCAGTTGACTTCCCTTCTCCCCAGCAGAACGATGGGCCGGAGCCTCTGCGGGCCCTTGGGAGCCTGTGAGCTTCTCATGGAGCTGAGACAGAGTATATACACAAAGATAGAGAGAGGGATGGACAGAGAGACAGACGGACAGAACTCTAGCTAAGGAAGCGAAATATTAGGGAGTGGCTCATTATTCAGTAATAGAAGGTACAAAGGATACCGCAGGGATTATAGTCGGGCCTTGCTTGTCAGAGAAGACTTTTCTTGGAAGAAATGAACTTTAATCTTTTTTTTATTTTAAAATGCATTATGTTACAAATATAACACCTCTCCCTGAACCCATCTACTCTTTGTAACAAAGAAACTCAGCCAAAAACGATGGAGTATCGTGGTTGGACACCATATGTGCTACTCTGTCCCCCCCACGTCACTGCTGAGAAGACAGAGGCCATTGAATTTTCTGTTCCCTCGCACCAGGATTGGTTATTATAATTAAAAGATAATCCCAGAATCTGAGAGTTGGGAATATTAAGGGTCACATCATCCAACCATACACAAGGGAATCCCCACTGTAACACGTAACAAACAGCAGTTCAGTCTCTTCCCAAAGACCTCCGGTGAAGGAAGCTCCCGTCCCCTGGACAGTCTGTTCTCTTTGGGGCCCAGCGCTCTCCATCGTCTCCAGCTACTGTATCCATCCCCGATGTTCTCCTCACACTGGTTTAGTAACCCCATCCCAAAAGCAGATGGGGTTAGTCTGGCATGGGCAGAAGCCATCTTGGTTAGTTGTCACCATCGCTTCTCTTCCATTTGTTTAATGTACATCTTTTTAATGATCCTTTCAAGGAGTTTCCTAGGAGTCCAAGCCAAGATCGCTTGACTCTAGTCTGCAGATTTCACTTCCTTTTTTTTCTTTTTAAATGAGGCCATTTGCCTTTTTTTAATCATGTGGTACCTCTGTGTTTCCAGTATTCCAAAGATCACTGATGTTTGCTTGGAAGTTCCAGAGATCTTTTTCTGACATTGTTACACATGGCGTATGTTCTTCTCTTGCTTCTGCTTACTCCTCTGTCTGCCCACTCATCTTACCGTGTGTCTCAAAATTCCAGCCTGTTTAATGGCAAACTCATAATAGCCAGTGCATCTTTCTGCCGCATTTGGTCCATCCAGGCCCTGACCGAAGGGCTCACACGTAACCGGACTCTTTTAGTACATCCTGTCCAGTGCCTTCCCTCTGTTGGTTTTTTCTTATTTTATCTCACATATAAACTGTTTGTACATCTTGTTGCATGTTGGCCCTTCCTCCCCCATTCCAACAGCTCATGAGCTTTGGCTTTCTTTGTATTCTCAGCCTCTAGCACCTGGCGCGTGATTGTCTGGTTGTCGTCCCTTGTTTTCAGAGAGGTCCAAACTTGGGGACGGGGCACAGCGTGTCCGACTGGCTGATCGGACCAAGAGACCGCCCTAGGTCTCTACCGTAGGCCGGCACAAAATGTCCTGTGAACATCTGTAGTGGGGAGTCTCTATGATGGCAACTAGTAAGCATTTAATAAGTGCTTATTAAGCGATCAATTCATCTCCCTGATGGAATATAGACTCCTTGAGGGCAGGGACCGTTTTATTTTTGTTTTTGTTTCCCCAGTGGCAAGCACAGTGCCTGATACATGGTAGACACTTAATAAGTTATAGATTATTTACATATATGTTATTAATAAATGCCTATTCCTTTCCCAGGCATAGAGAAGGCACTTGATAAAAGCTTATTGGTAAGTTCTTAAGGAGGTAAAAATTTGGAGTGAAAACCCCAGGTCCAGCTCTCGCCCGTGTGATTTTTGGCGTCTCTCCCACCGCACGGCCTCGGTGTCCCTCTCAGGGACCAGATAACTGCCCGGTCCCTTCTGGGCCCCAGAAGGCCCAAGGCCACAGACCCGTGCAGGAGCGAGCCCAGGGCAGACGTGCTGTGGGTGAGCCTTGTCTCTGAGCCTCACTTCCCCTTCCCTAAGTGGCAAGGACGCAGCTTTCTCTGACTCTGTGGTTGCCCCAGCCCACAAACACAAGGACAGGTCCCTGGTCACTTCCGCTTTCCTCCAGGACTAAATAGAAAACAGAAACTCCCCAGTTGCTGAGAAGCAGCAGATTTCCTGAGACCACAGACAAGAGTTGGAATGTGTGCCATCCTCCCCTCAGGTTAGGACTGCTGAGCTCCAAGCTCTAGAACTGGAGTCTGTCCTTACAGACTGTCAGATTGTCCCAGTGTGGGGACCCCCTCCATTAACACAGATTGCAGCCTGCCTGCAATCACAAGGCCATTGGCGCTGGAAGGGACCCAAGAGATCTGGCCCAACTCAGTTCTGCAATTGAGTAAAATGAGACTCTGACCTTCCCAAGGTTCCACACTGCCTCTATCTGTGGCACAGTCTAGCCAGGAGCCCTGAAGGGAGGCTTGCCGTTGGGAGGCCTTTGATGGGCCCTGGCCCTCTGGCTGAGGAGCGGCCTCCAAGCATCCTTCACGGATGTAGACAGGCTGGGTTGGAGGGAGAAGGGAAGGACACCAGGATGAAGGCAGAGACAGCCTTGAATGACCCGGCCAATGGCAGGAGGGAGGGAGGGAGGGCCTCCCTGCCTGAGCCCCTTAGGGTTCCTCTGTCAGGATGATACGGGACACGGCAGAGAGCTCTTTACCGGCTTCCACCACAAGGCCCTCCATGGGAGACGGGCTTCTCTGCCCGGGTCAGGCCGGGCCCAGCCAGGAAGAAAGCCCTTGTGTGCAGAGATCCCCATTTTTCCTGCCGACCCCAAGAGGCAGGGAATGGCAAGTGCTCCCATCAACACCATGATTTTGTGTGAGCACAAGGTAACTCTAGATCTTTCAGGCAGAGGTGCATTCCTTAAGGGTTAATATGAATGATATTATTATAGTCTCAGACAGCTAATGCCCCGGCTAGCTGCCTTGGGAGCTGCGCAGACGGGCACAGGAGCTGCCGGAGAGCCTTCTGCAGCAGGATCGGCCCCGTCCTCCCGTCCCCATCCTCCATTCCCACGCCAGCATGGTTCCATACTGGGGCAAGCCAGCTGTCCCAAAGCGATTGGATTACAAGCACGTCGGTGGCCAAAAGGGGAGGCCGGCAGCTGCGAGGGATTAGAGCAAAGTCAGGTCCCCGGGACAGCCTTGTGTGGCTGTTGAGTGCCCCCCGAATCCCAAGGGGGCTTTGCTTAGGGCCATGACCTCCTTATCCTCAGGGAGGTTTGCTTAAGTCCCACTGCCAAAGCTTAAAGGCCCTTCAGTAGTGAGGACGTTGTTGGGTGGGTGTTGGGCAGGTCTCCGCTGACGCCAGGATGCAGATGGACATGGCCCGAGTGACCGCCATTTAACTCTGAGGCAGAAGAGGAGTCTGGGTGAGACCCTTAGAAAGGGAACGAAACCCACTTCTGTTACACGGTGTGCGTTACAGTGCAGAGATGATGGAACCAGATGGCGGAGGGTCAAAAATGGCCCCGGGAATGGAGGGCAGGGGCCGGAGAAGGGCGGTATCTGTCATTCAGGAAAATAAAGTCGGGAGGGGAAAGTGTGGGTGGATCTGGCCTGACACATGCCATCGAGGAAAGTAGGAGGTCGCCCCCTGCCCGATCTCGGCTGGGCCCCGTCCCTGATGCCCCAGCTTCCTGTCCGTCCCACTGAGGGGCCCGACTGGATGATGTCCTAATTCTCTTTCAATTCTAACGTTTGACAGCATTGTGGTGCGTCTGAGGTGTGAGGAGGACTCCCGAGAGGGAACCGGGAGCCGATAGTTGGGGATGTAGGACTTGGTCACGGGGTGGGGGTCTGAGGCCTTGGGAGGCAGTTACCCAAAGGTGGCTGGTGAAGTCCTGGCAGTTGGGGAAACCATCTGGCCAAGGGGGACGACCTAAAGCAGAGGGATGGAAGCCAACGGGGAGGAGGGTGTGAGACGCTGGAAGCGCCAACGTTTGGGAGGAAGGAGAGAGAGGGACGGACCCCGAGAGAAGTGGCCTCCTGGAGGCCGGAAGCAGACTGGATGCTTAGCCAGAGGCTCTGGAGCTTCGGAGGCGCCGCACAGTAGGGCTACAGAACAGAAGCAATCGGGATCCGTGTGCTTGATGACATCAGGGATCTTAGGGATCTTAGCTACATGTTCTTCCTGAAGTCAAAGTGAAAGTGTGGAGTGCTGTCTAGCACGTGGTGAGTGAGGCTATTTGGGCGGGTTTCATATCAGTGGTTTTCTGTGGAACGAATACCATTTATCTCTGGCTCAATGAAAAGGTGATAGATTTTTTATGGGCAAAGGTGATTGCCTGAGCCCCGACTGCCTCACCAGAGTTACACTTTGGGGATGTCATCAGTGTCTCCATCGGAGCAGGTCGGGGGTGTGCTGCTGTCCCCCTGTCTGGGTTGTCCTCAGAGTTGGGGAGATATGCTGCCCCCTTATCGGGGTGACATGCTGCCCCATTTTATTGGGGTGATGTGCTGCCCCCGGGTCCAGGTTGTGCTCAGGGTCGGGGAGATGTGCTGCCCCTGTATCGGGGTGATGTGCTGCCCCATTTTGTTGGGGTGATGTGCTGCCCCCGTGTCCAGGTTGTGCTCAGGGTCAGGGAGATGTGCTGCCCCTGTATCGGGGTGACGTGCTGCCCCATTTTATTGGGGTGATGTGCTGCCCCCGGGTCCAGGTTGTGCTCAGGGTCGGGGAGATGTGCTGCCCCTGTATTGGGGTGATGTGCTGCCCCATTTTGTTGGAGTGATGTGCTGCCCCTGTGTCCAGGTTGTGCTCAGGGTCGGGGTGATGTGCTGCCCCATTTTGTTGGGGTGATGTGCTGCCCCCGTGTCCAGGTTGTGCTCAGGGTCGGGGAGATGTGCTGCCCCTGTATCGGGGTGATGTGCTGCCCCATTTTATTGGGGTGATGTGCTGCCCCCGGGTCCAGGTTGTGCTCAGGGTCAGGGAGATGTGCTGCCCCTGTATCGGGGTGATGTGCTGCCTCATTTTATTGGGGTGATGTGCTGCCCCCGTGTCCAGGTTGTGCTCAGGGTCAGGGAGATGTGCTGCCCCTGTATCGGGGTGATGTGCTGCCCCATTTTGTTGGGGTGACGTGCTTCCCCGTGTCTGGGTTGTACTCAGGGTCGGGGGGCTTCAGAGTGCTTGGGGGTTTTGCCCCAAGTCACACACTTAATCTTCAAGAGGCACCAGAGTATGCTGGAAAGAAACTTGAGTCACTGGTTGTCGTTTCATCATTTTCAGTCATTCCTGACTCTTTCCATTTTCTTGGAAAAAACAGGAGTTCACCATTTCTTTCTCCAGCTCATTTGCCAGACAGGGTGAAGTGACTTGCCCAGAGTCACACAGCGAGGCAGTGTCTGAAGCTGGATTTGAATCCAGGACATCCTGATGCTAGACCCAGACCTCTGTTCACTTCTGCACCACCCGAGCGAGCCATTGGACCTGAGTTGAGATCCCTGCTATTCTACTTACTACATGTGACCTTGGGCAAGAGCTTCTATTTCCATACTTCAATTTGTTCTTACCCAAAATGAGCAAGTGAGATTATTCTGAGGTTCTTTCAGGTTCTAGAATTATGTTCCAGAGAGAGAAAGAAACTGCACATCATAGTAAATGGAACAAGAAAGAGCTGTGCCTCTGGCATATCGTGGCTGAGTGACCTTGGACAAGGATAATCGCTTTTCAGTTTCCCTCTTTGTAAAATGAGGGAGTTGGCCCCAAAGTCTCAGAAGTCCTTTCCCTCTTACGTTTTACAGTATTATGGTGAGTCTGGAGTTTGAGATGATGCTTTGGACTCTGGGTAGGGAAAGACTCTTAGTCTTCTGCTCTCCAGAACAAGGGGATCAGACTGAACTATCTCAAAGGTCCCTGCAAAGAGCCCTGACATGCTGTGAACCCTGAGTCTGGCGACACAAGTAAGCTCTTCGTGAAGGAACATGTGCGGGACTCCTTTTCTGTATCTGGTTGGCTATCCAAAATTAGTTTTAGAAAATGCATGGTGACCAAGAAAGGGAAAGTCCAGTGAGTAGGAAACCTGTGTGGAACAGTGGGTGGGGACTCTGGACTTAGAATTGGTGGGTCTGGGTTCGAATCCTGATTCTGCCACTTACTTATTGAAAATCCTCATCTACAAAACGAGGAGGTTGTATGGTATCTACCTAGCTAAAAAACTCCCAGCAGAAATGTGGACAAGAAATCATTATTCTAAGCTTGGGAGGCAAAGGGAGAGGAGGGAGCGATGCAGACAACTTCCCACTAGGTATCTGACGAGCCCACAATGCTCTTGTCTCCTCTTTCAGGACAGTCGGGGGCACAGAGTCGATCTCAGGTCAAGGATCCATCTTTGTTTATTTTTTTTAATGGATTTGCCACCAGCTTTTTTTTTTTAAATTTTAATAGTAACAAGCATTTATAGAATGTCTCAAGGTTTGCAAAATGCTTTATAAATGTTGTCTTATTTGATTCTCACAACACCCTTGGAAGATGGAGGCTGTTATCATCCCACTTTAGAAATGGCTAGCTGAGGCTGAGGGAGGTTACATGACTTGCTTAGGGCCACACAGCCAGGAGATATCTGAGACAGGAGTCGAACCCAGGACTTCCCAATTTCCAGTCTGGTGCCCTCTCCATTATTCCCATGTCTTTGGGGTTTTATTTATTAGTTTTTAACGCAACACCCACTTCCTGATATACTTTCTCTGGGAAAATACTAGTCCAGAGAGGAAAGGACAGTTGCTTTGCTTATAGGCTCGGGGGTGAGTCCTTTGCAGTTTGGCTATTTCTTGTAGGTTAAACAGATCCCGTCCCAAATTTGCGGCATTGTTAGCCTGAATGCTTGCCTAAGAGCCCTTTGTATTTTAGTGAGTCTTAGAAACTGGTCAAGTTTTATGTTTCCCAGGAAAATCCTCGATGTAAACGTGAACCAAGGAGAGTAATGTGTGTATAAGCTGCCCGAGGCTGAGGCCAGTCTAAATAAAGCCACGGTTTCGTGTCTGGGCCCTGGGTAACATCCTAGTGGGACTGTGAGACTGCACAGCCTCCTCCTGGTGTGAGAACATTAACAAACGTGGAGCCGGCTCCCCTTCCGTGAGGCTCCAAGTGCCCCTGACATCTGGGCCGGGTGGGCCTTGTCTCTGTGTACGGCCGCCTGTCGTTTGTTTTGAGCCTGCCTGGTTAAATCGGGACCTCGGGCTGCAGATGGGAGCTTAATGGCTTCCAGCAGTAGGTGATGGCTTTAGAGAGTCATCAGGCCCTAAATACCGGCTAATTGCTGCGGGAGTGGGGAGAAAATGAAAAATGATGTTGCCAGAGAGACCTTTCTGCTCCTGTTCTGAGGCTTTCCAGGCAGCTGCAGATTTCTTGGGGGTGGAGAGAGATGGGAGAGGGGGAGGGATACAGAGAGAAGGAGAGAAGAAGGGGAGAAGGGGAGTGGGGAAGAGGGAAAAGATGAGGAGGAAGGGAGGAGGAGAGAAAGAAAAAGGGAGGGAGAAAAATAAGAAGGGAAGAGAAGGGGGGGAGATGGAGGGAGAGAGGAGGAAAGGGGGAGAGCAGCCAAATATGGAAGGCGTTTAGGAGCAGCAAATCCATCTGGAGGTCGGTGCTGAGCAGGAAGAGGCAGGTTGCAAAGTGACTGGGCAGGAGGCGGGCAGTTTTCTCCTAAGGCTGAGAGCAACTAACACAGCACAGGTCAAGGGGATCCCCAAGCACCTGGAGCTGGAAGCGGGCTTAATGCAGCCCACTGGATAGAATCAGGATTTAGGAATGGGAAACCTGGGTTCGAATCTCACTTCCTATGTGCGTGATCGCAGCCCAGTCACTTCTTCAGTTTCCCTCTTTGTCAATAACCAAGGAAAGGTCTTTGTGGCTCAATATCTTTGTTCTGCACATGAAGAAACTGAGGCACAAGGGAAGCGTTGGCTTGTCTGGTGTCATCTGGGGAGTGAATAACAGAGGTGTTTGAACCCATAGATCATAGATTGGGACTTGGAAAGGACCATCGAGGTCCGCTAGTCCATCACTCCCATTCTACAGATGGGGAAACTGAGGCCCAGGAGATTGAGCCAAGGTTTGAATTTGCATCTTGTGACTAAATTCAGCCTTTTTCCCTGTGAAACTACGAACCTGAGTCTTGTGATGGAAAATTCATCTTCCTTTCCCTCACACCTGTCTTCCCATATTTATTCTCTTTTCTGCTTCCCACCTGTTTGCCCATTACCATCCAGTGAGGGCCGCCATACTGCCCAGAGCACTGGGCTCCTCTCCCTGAATTCAGACCCTGCCTCAGACACTTGGTAGCACGTGAACCTGGGAAAGCCCTTGAAACCTCTTTGCCTCAGTTTCCTTTTCTGCCAAATGAGCTGGAGAAGGAAATGACGAAGCACCCCCTGTCTCTGCCAAGAAAATCCCAAGTGGGGTCAGATGTAACCCGACAGCCGCCCGTCAGATTTCAGAGAAACATTGACCAGGCTGCCTGGTCCGAGGACCGGGCTCACCCAGACCACACCTGGAGGCAGCGGCTCAGGAAAATCAGGGTCCGGATCCCCCAGAGTCCCCTGTCCAGGCTCCCTCCTGCCTCCTTGTCCTGCTCTGGATTGGAGGTGATGCCCCGGGGAGAGTGGATGCGGAACCAGTGCAAGCCCTGGAGAGGGAGCGGTGCTGGGCTGCCTCGGGCCTTCCGGGGCCAGCTAGGACCACCTGGGGCCACCATGGGCCATTGGGGGCCACTCGGGTCATTGGGGGCCACCATGGGCCATTTGGGGCCACTCGGGTCATCGGGGGCCATCTAGGGCCGCTTCAGGCTGTCCTGGTCAGTCTTCCCATCTCTCCTGGGCCGGTTCCCACGCCGTCCTGATTTTCCTCCCCAGTTCATGAGGCTGGATAACTTAGCTGTTCCTCAACACAGGAGAAGTCAAAATGGGAGGATGGGGGGAGGGGGCACCGAGGGCCGCAGGGTTTCCTGAGACTTTCACAGGCTCCACCGACGGTTCCGGAGGCAGATTTCCTCCTCCTCATTTCCCAGGTGAGGAAGCTGAGGCTCAGGTGAAGCAGCCAGTCTTGGGTCCGGCCGCCAAGGGGAATTGAAGTCGGGAGCCCCTGAGTCGAGCATCCCCCCTCCACCCGCCTTTGGGCCTCCCTGAGCCTCAGCTTCCTCGTCTGTACCTGAGGGTTGGGCGGGCCGCCCCCCGAGACCCCCTTTCTCTCTAGGGTGACGTTGATAAGCGACAGCGATCCCGTGAGCCCCGGGGCCCCCAGTCTGTTCTGGCCCGAGAAGCTCCCCTCCCCCTTTCTCTGAGAATCTCGGCCTTGCTCCAGGCCCCTGCTCAGGCAGCAGAGACCGGCACGGGAGCCAGGCTCAGAGGCGCCTGGGAGTGGGCCCAGAGAGATGGAGACACTAGAACCGGAGCGCCGGGCGGCCCCTGGTGAGCGGCCGGGCGGCCCCAGGTGAGCGGCCGGGCGGCCCAGGTGGGCGGCCAGCCCTGTACCTGCCGGGAGTGGAGACACTTTAGTGCCCATTGATGAAGAGGAAGCGGGGCCTTCCTCACTGCGACCCTCACCTGGGCCAGCTGTGGAGGTTCCAAGTGTCGCTGCTGACACGGCCCCTCCATCCCCAGGTGGGCCCTGCCGGGGGCGGCTCTGAGCTGAGGAGGCGGGGCAGGAGGTGGGGGGGCAGCCGCAGGGCTCCTCATAACAAAAACTGGGGGGACAACGACTGAGCAAAAGCAGCCACGACACTGCTGGCCAGGGCAGCCCCGGCCTCCCTGCTCCAAAGGGGGAGAGCGGGTCCCCTCATCTCTTCCAGATGAGCTCGGGCACCAGAACTGCCCCAGGCCAGTTGTTTGTGTTTGCTGTTTACTCGACGGTCGCCATGGCTGCAGCGCCTCTTGTGTGAGAGTGTGCGAGATGTGTGGACAGGGATGGGCGTGTGGAGCACATCTGAAAGCAGGGCTCGTGGCAACTTGCTCCCCTCCCTCGTTTCCTTCCTTTTCTTCCTCCCTCCATCTTTCTTTGCCTCCTTCCCTTCCTCCTTCGTTCCCTCCCTCCTTCCTTCCCTCTTTTCCTCCCTCCCTCTCTTCCCTCTTTTCCTCCCTCCCTCTCTTCCCTCTTTTCCTCCCTCCCTCTCTTCCCTCTTTCCCTCCTTCCTTCCCTCTTTCCCTCCCTCCCTCCCCTCTTTTCCTCCCTCCCTCTCTTCCCTCTTTTCCTCCTTCCCTTTCCTTTCTCCTTCCCTCCCTCCCCTTCCTTCTTTCCTCCTTTCTTCTTCTTCCCTCTCTCCCTCCTTCCCCTTCCTTTCTCCTTCCCTCCCTCCCCTTCCTTTCCCCCCCTCCTCTTCCTTCGTCCCTTTTCTTCCTTCCTTCCTCATGGAGTTTAGAGGCCAGTGGAAGATCAGCAGAAATGACTGATGCTCAGCACTGTGGGAGCCGTGTGCTCAGGACAGAGACCGGGTGGGGGCACAGGTGTGTAGTGTGACAGGAGCATCAAGTGCCTGGGGTGGGGGAGGGATGAGATCTTGTGGAGCTTGGCCATATGCAGTCTGAACTTGATTCAGAAACAGTAGGGAGCCACTGAAGGTGCTTTTTCTGAGAGCCCAGCTGAGGAGGGAACCCTTTTCTGAAAGTCAGCAAACCCAGCTGGAAGGTTGGGACAGATGATGATGAGGAGGATGATGAGGATGATGAGGATGATGATGATGATATGATGTACTAAGCAGGGAGTTTTCCGTCATTCCCAGAGGCAGCCACGGTTCCCTGGAGTTAGTAGAACAGAAGCTGTCTGGGTTTCCCTTCACACAATGGTTCCCGGAGGCCGTGCTGGGCCCAGAATGGCTGGCGAAGGCCCCAATCCCTTCCTGTGAGGAAGCCTTGTCCCCTCTCTGTGACTCCAGCCACTCCTTGGCAGCCCGGAGTGGGAGGCACGGGGGACTCCCTAAACGGTCCCCTCCATGGAACGTTGCCGTTGTCCCTTCGAGCGGCAGCCGCGCCGGCCTGCTCAAACACGCTTGCCCCGGGACTTTCCAGAGTGAATTCATGTACATCATTAAAGAGATACAGATCTCTTTAATTAGAGTAACCTACAGATGTTCTCCCCATGGCGGGGACTCCTCCCCTTCTCTAGGTCCGGGCCCCCTTGGGCGGTGGTGGGGGGAGCTCGGCGCCCCTTCTCCCAATCAGATTGTCACATACGGAAGGGTCATAGGTTAAGGAGGAAACCAATTATATCTAAACACAGCCACAGAGTGTTAGGGTTGGTTTGTTTTCTTGATCAGACCCCGGATCAGGAATCCCTGCGCAAAGGGGTCTCTAATGCTCAGACCTGAGGCGCCGGAGGCAGCTGCGTGTTCCAAGGTGCCCTCATGGAAGACCCGAATTCAAATCCAGCCCCTGACACGTCTTCACTGGGTGCCCCAAGCAGGTTACGTGACCTCACTCAGCCTCAATTTCCTCATTTACAAACAGAGATAATAGCCCCCACTTCCCCAAATTGTTGCGAGAATAAACAGATGTAATACTTGTCAAGGGCTCAAGATCACGGGGACAGCTGGGTGGCGCTACAGTGGATAAAACCCTGGGTTTGAAACCAGGAAGCCTTGTCTTCCTAAGTTCTCATCTGGCCACATCTGGCCTCAGTTAGAACACCAAGAGTTGCCCAGGGTCAAACAGTCAGCCTGCCATAGAGGCGGGACTTGAACCCAAGACTCTCTGGTTCTTTCTATCTACTATGTCATGCCATTAAGTAAACACTTAATATTTATTCAACTTAATTCATATAATCTGACAATCCTGGGATTTTTTTGTTTTTTTTTTTTGTTGTTTGTTTTGTTTTGTTTTTTTTTCTTATTATTTTTATTTTTTTTTATTTTATTTTTATTTTTTTTTAATAATTTTTTGTTGATAGAACGCATGCCAGGGTAATTTTTTACAGCATTATCCCTTGCATTCATTTCTCTTCCGATTTTTCCCCTCCCTCCCTCCACCCCTTCCCCCAAATGGCAAGAGTCCTTTACATGTTGAATGGGTTGCAGTATATCCTAGATACAATCTATGTGTGCAGAACTGAACAGTTTTCTTGTTGCACAGGGAGAATTGGATTCAGAAGGTAGAAATAACCCGGGAAGAAAAACAAAAATGCAAACAGTTTATATTCATCTCCCAGTGTTCTTTCTCTGGGCGTAGCTGCTTCTGTCCATCATTGATCAATTAAGGCTCTCTTTATCAAAGAGGTCCACTTCCATCAGAATACATCCTCAAACAGTATCGTTGTTGAGGTATATAATGATCTCCTGGTTCTGCTCATTTCACTCAACATCAGTTCATGTAAGTCTCACCAGTCCTCTCTGTATTCATCCCGCTGGTCGTTCCTTACAGAACAATGATATTCCATAATGTTCATATACCACAATTTACTCAACCATCCTCCAATTGATGAACATCCTTTCATTTTCCAGCTTCTAGCCACTACAAACAGGGCTGCCACAAACATTTTGGCACACACACTGAGATTTTTTTGGCAACTTTTCTTTTAAACAAGATTTTTTTTCTTTCCATCTTTTGCCCTCACTCCCTTCCAAGCTTACTCGTCCCATGCCTCGTGACCTGGTTCTTCCCCCTTACTCCCTGTGTGTCCCTAGGTGAGTCCCTCTGGGCCTGAATTTGCAGTAAAATAAGAGGGAGACCTCCCTGGCCCCTTCGGATCTAGGGGCCGATGACTCATTCTCCTCGGTTTGGGTCGGGCCCCAGGCCTTCCCTTCCGTGTTGGAGCTCAGCCTCGAGGGCTCTCTGAGAAGCAGGACCTGGAAGGGCCTGGGAGGTTATGAGCGAACTCTCAGCTTTCCCATCCAGGCCTTGCTACCGTGTCGGGCCAAGGAGATTCATGTGGAAAATCCCCCTTCCACCCTGGCACCGGGTGAGAATGACTCCAACAACGCACATGAAACGATTGTGAAAAGGAAGCTGCAGTCTGAGGCATGGAAACCAGCAGCAGTCACGGCTGAGAGCTGACGAAAGATGCCTTCTCCCCCGCGCCGGGGGGGTCCTCTCACGTGCTGGGGGCAAGGCCGAGCAGCCTTGCGTGAACACGATTGTATAGACACGTGTGTCTTTACTGCTGGTTTCTGTGTCTCATGATGGGCGTTTAATGATTTTTCTTTTTCCCAAGTTAGGGATCAAGCTAGAGAAGGAGTGAGAAAGGGAGGATTGTGATGAACAGATAAAAGGCTTCATTAAAACAACACTTTTTATATATATTTTTTTTATTTTCATTAAAGCTTTTTATTTTCAAAACATATGTAAGGATCATTTTTCACCACTGACCCTTGCAAAATCTTATGTTCCAATTCCCCCTTTTCTGTTCACTTCCCTCAGCATCCAGGTCTCTCTGACATCCTCCTGCCAGTCATAAAACAACATTTTTTTAAAAAATGAAACACTCAACACAAGACATCCCTGACAGGAGAGGCTGCTTGGCAAGACTGAATGGGAGGGGCAGCCAGGGGGCGCCGCAGTGGATAGAGCACTGGCTCTGGAGCAGGAGGCCCTGAATTCAAATCAGACCCTTAACACTTGGTAGTTGTCTGACCCCAAAATAAAAGATGAATAAGGCTGCCTGGGCTAAGGCTCTCACACTGAGGGGTTTGTAGCGACGCTACACCTGAATCCACGGGGCTCTCCCCACAAATGTACTGCCCTTGACATTTTTAGATCATAAGGCAAACATCAGCACATCTGGAAATTGGGGCCTGGTTGGCAGCGGGGTGAAGAAGAAGCTGGGTCCATTGCTTTAAGGGCGATGCCTCTTTATTGCATCTGTCACATCCACTCCTGGATGTTCAGGGGCCCTGCTGAAATGCAGGGAATTCTGGTAAAACCTCATTAAGTCAGAGTTTATTAAACCAGAATAGTGATCACTCGGAGCCCGAGCTAAAGCAGCTTTCTCCATCATGTTTCAAGAGGGCTCCATTAATTCTAACCATTGCCTGCAAATCATAAATCAGCGACAATCATTCTCATCTTTTCACTGAAAGGACCAATTTAACAGCATCTAGTTGGACTAATAGCAACTGCTCTCTGTACTGGAAAGCAACAAAAATGATATTTCTTTTATCATTTTATTTTATGTATCATGTCTTTTATATATTTATCATTTCTTTTATAACATTCTCAATTAGTTAATCCTACTTAG
Organism: Antechinus flavipes; assembly: GCF_016432865.1. Lineage (NCBI taxonomy): Eukaryota > Metazoa > Chordata > Mammalia > Dasyuromorphia > Dasyuridae > Antechinus > Antechinus flavipes. Next base: position 7,671,280 of record NC_067401.1, read on the forward strand.
GGTTTTTCATACCAAAAAATATAAGCACATTACCTTAAATTTAATTTTTACTGATATTTTTTCTTCTCTATAACTTTGATTTCTGAAAATATCATCACCCTCCTTCAACTCAACCCAGCCAAGAATTTTAAACAAATAATTCTAAAAGAAAGAGAAAAAAGATTTGAAAAAAAAAACGGTTCATTTTGTGCCCAACTTATGATTTCATTTCCCAAGGGAGCCTCCTGATGAGGAAACCCTCACTCCAAAGGAGGGCAGCTACTCTTCCCTAACTTGGAGTCTTAAAGTGTCGCCTCTGAGGGGTTGTTAAACGGCTTGTCCAGGATCACACACCAGGATGGATCAGAGACAGACATTCTCACCTTTGAAGTCATTTCCTTATTTACTCTCCTGTTGTTGCTGTTTTTAATTAATCTTTTGTTTTGTTTTTAATTTTTTCCATTGTTCTTACGTACTCATTTCTCAATATATGACTCCCCCTTTGCCTCTCAGAAAGCCATGCCTTCTAAGAATAAAAAATAGACAACAGGACAGCTCAGCAAACTCAACCACAAGGCATCCATCCAGCCTCCCATCTGAACTCCATCTCCAAGGCTCCTCACTTCTGTAAGAGAAGGAGCCCTGAAGGCTCTTCTCCTGGAGGAAGCTTGGATCTATAATTATACCACACTCACTTTCGATTTTTGTTGCTGACCTTCCTATTTACCTTCCTGTTGCTAAATATAAATTCCCCTGGTTCTGCTTAGCCCACTGCTTCGTCTGCAGAGTAAATCTTCTGATACTTTCTGTATTTATCATTTCTTATGATGAAATAATTTTCCTTTACTTTCCTGTCCCATAATTTGCTTAGTCATCCCCAATTTATGGATGTCTACTCTATTCCCAGTTCTTTGTTATCTCCCAAAAAGTCAACCTTGTTTTGTTGTTTCAAAAACAAACTTAAAAAAAATTTCCCAACTCTCTCCAGGAATTAAATGACAAAACCAGCAATCCCTGCTCTTACAAAGTTTACACTCGATTCTATTGGGAGGTAGCACAGCCAATACATGGTGATGCTGGGACTCACCCGAGTCCTCTGGCTCAAATCTAATTTTTACTCTCCAGGGCTCCTGATAAAGGGACAATTTATAAGAGAGACTTGAGGCTTTCCCAGCCAGTAACAGAGCAGTCCAGACATTGCCTCTGGATCTCTTTAATCCTGCCTTTTGGGGCTCCAAGAAATGCCCTGACTTAGCGTTTAAGAAAGATGGAGAGAGATGCAGAGAGATAGAGACAGAGATATCACATCTGATCCCCCAAAAGAAAGCCCCCTTCGAGACTCACATGAACTAGTTTGATAACCTCAAAGAGAAGTTTTTTCCAATCTTTTTTCTCGCTCTCCAACTCATTATGTTCCTATCCCAGAGTAGACCTCTGGAGAAAATCTCCAAAGCCAAAGTGAGATGTGGTTCATGCTTAGGATTTCCTCAAAGGGATTCCCTCTAGAAAAGGTGATCAGTAGACACAAGCAATGTCAGATAGAGGACAGTTTTTTAATTTCTTCCGTTACAAAACAATGTTTAAAAGTCAGGTGACTTTGTATTTATTTATTAAAATTAATTTAATATATTTTAGATAATTAATTTAAATATATTTTATAATTTTAAATTATTAAATGTATTGCGTATATTAAAGTATTTATTTATAATACTTTATTGTACTCTGCCAAGGGGTAAAGGCAACTTGGTGAGATTGCCCAGCAAGGATTTCCCATTCACACATTTCCCATTCACACCTCAGACCTGGCTGGCTGAGCTGCTCACAAAGTGCATCCTGGGCTGGACCTCCTGGCAGTTTTCTCTGGCAATGGCACATCTTATCCTCCAAGAAATAAGAGTAACCTCCCTGTGAGCACCTGGTACCAGCCCGGGAAGTACTGACCTCTCAGATCATGTACAAATATTTGAAGGTTTTTTGCCTTCAGTCTGGGGAGCAAATACATCAATGATGGCTCCCTGAGAGCCCATTTCTGTGTCTCTGCCCTTGGATCTGATGTTTTTGGTTTGTAAAGACTGATGCTGGTGGGCTTAGGAGCTGTTAATCACCAGGTGGTCTAGATTACAACCCCTGCCTTTCCCCAGTCCACTACAAGCATACTGTCAGCAGTAATATTGGCTAAAGTATCTAGGGAGGGATGGAGAAAAGGAGGAAGAAAAAATTTGAAACACAAGTTTTTACAAGGATAATGTTGGAAACTATCTGTGTATATATTTTGAAAGTAAAAAAGCTTTAATTTTTTAAAAATAGGGAAAAAATACAATTATTCTCCTGGATTAGATGAAGTTTGCCAACTTCACATTCCCATAGCCGACCAAACCAGTTGTTGAATACATGGGAACGGGCAGTCACACCCACCTACCATGTGCTAGCACCCACTGTGGGATGAGCACCAAGGTCCCACCGACAGATTCAAGTGTAAACTTCCTAAGAGCAGGGACTGTGTTTTTGTCATTTAATTCCCAGAATATTTGGGGAGTTGGGAAGTTTTTTTTGTTGTTTGTTTGTTTTAAAAATAAAACAAAACAAAATTGACTTTGGGAGGGAAATAGCAACTGGAAACAGAGTAGATGTCCAAATATTGAGGGACGGCTAAACACATTATGGGACAGAAAAGTAATAGGTAATTATTTCACTGTAAGAAATGATACATATGCTGAGTGAAGTAAGCAGAACCAGATCATTGCACATGGCAGACGAATTATTCTGCAGATGAACACAATGAGCTAAGCAGTTCCAGGGGAACGATATATTTATCAACAGTTGGAAGGTCAGCCCTCCCAGGACCCACGTTCTTTATGTGAACATATGTGTATGTTTGCCTACTTACCTATGTGGTATATAATGTGTATTTTAAGCAGAACCGGCAGACCAGAGGCCTGTCATCCCATCCTACATGCAGAACTCCCAGCAGCCTCCTGTTTCTCCTCAATGTCCCCGACCACTTAGACTTCATCACTGCCGTAGCCCGTGTTGAGGTTAGAGAGAGATTGGCCGTAGGAGCCTTTTGAGGGAGAACAGGAAGTCCGAGTGTTTGTTTAAAGGAAAGTTTTACAAGGGCAGGTGTCTGGAATCAGACAGAAGTGCAGAGCTCGTGATTCCAGCTGCTGACACATCCTCCATCAAATCTGGCAACAAAGATGGTTTTCTCTCCCATGGAGCTTGGGTCCAAAACCGAGTCCATCTTGCAATCCCGCAGAAGCTCTTGGATCTCTCCATGTCGTCATAAACTAAAGAATTTGCACACGAGATTTTCAGGAGCACTCAGTTCAATCTAACAAGCCAACGAGCATTTATTAAGTGCCTACTCTATGCCATGCACTCTGCTAAAAAAAAATTACTTTTGGCTCATGGAGTTTATATTTTAGTGGGGGCAGGGGGTCACGGAAAAGCTCTGCTAGAAGGCCAAGCTGTGTGTGTGGATGTCTGGAAAGCCAAAAGGAGAGTGGGGAGAGGGAATGAAGGACTGGGCAAGCATTTATTAAGCACCTACTCTATGCTTGGTATAGTGCTAAGTGCTAAGAATACAAAGAATTTTTTAAAAAAAGAATTATTCCCTATTTTCGAGAAGTTTCTAGGAAAATACAACATGTAATCAAATAAAGAAATACAAAATATACAAAGACAAAAATGTAAATCACTATAAACACAAAACACACAATTATGAAGTGATATCAGCTGGGGAAGGAAGAGAGGAAATGAAAGGAGAGATCAGAAAAGATTCTTCCAGGACATGGCATCTCAACCGAGTTGTGAAGGAAGGTAGGGATCCAAATAAGTGTCAGGAGAATTCTGGGTATAGGACCATGTGTGCAAAGGGGAGTCAGATATGGGGAAGAGGTCAGGTTATTGAAATATATGACAGAGAGAAATGTGGGGGATGAATGGGATGGCTAAAGTGGCATAATGGATCAAGATACAGCTTGGAGAAGAACTGAGTTCAGATTCATACGTCCTTGCTGTGTGATTGTGGGCAAGTCACTTCACTCTGTTTACCTCAGTTTCCTCAGCTGTAAAATGAGCTGGGGAAGGAAATGGCAAACCTCTCCACTGTCAAGAAAATTCCAAATGGGGTCATGAAGAATAAAATGTGACTAAAGCAGAGCAGCGTTTAGATTGGAGTATGGAGATGGATTGGGGGAAGAAGAGACTTGAAGCCGGGAAACCAATCATTTTGATAGCCTGGGAATGCCCCAAATTCATCAAACATTCACTCAGACACACGTTCTTTGGGCTCCTCTCTGCGCAGGGCGTTGTGCTCCGTGCTGCTGGAGATTCCGAGAACAGGAAGACTTGCCCTGTCTGCAAGAGACCGGGATGACAGGAAACTCAGTGGTTGAAGGATCTGAGGGGATTTAGGCTGGAGAAGGAAACACTCAGAGGGTCTCCAGGGCAGTGTTGGAGAAGTCTCTCTCCCATGGAGGCCAGATTGGGCCAGCTCCACCTGGCTCTCAGAGCTAGGGGGAGAAGTTTCAGAGAGGGAAGTTTAACCTTAAAATATGTCTTTAAAATAAAGAAAAACTTCCCAACCTGCAGATGGGCTAAAGTGGAGAGGGCACCCCTGGAGGCAGGAGATGCTTATGGATGCTTTAGAAAGAAGCATTTATTAAGCACCTACTATGTGCCAGGCACTGGGCTAAGCACTGGGGATACAAAAAAATAAAATCTATAAACATAATCCATGCTATAAGATGTTCACATTAGCATGCAAACAACCAAACAAATAAGGCATATTGTGGAACCCTTCATTTCTCATACTGTGGCTAGGAGTATTTACCAACCTAAAGTGATTTGTTTTAAAATTAGAGACACAAGGTACTGGTTAATCTGGTTTTTTAACCAGAGACATAAATGGCATCTTGTCAATAGGGATCATATGTTTTCTTCTTTTTTATTATAGCTTTTTATTGACAAGTTATATGCATGGGTAATTTTATAGCATTGATAATTGCAAAACCTTTTGTTTCAACTTTTCCCCTTCTCCCCCCCCCCTTCCCCCAGATGGCAGGTTGACCAATACATGTTAAATATGTTAGAGTATAAGTTAAATACAATATAAGTATACATGTCCAAACAGTTATTTTGCTGTACAAAAAGAATCAGACTCTGAAATAGTGTACAATGAGTCTGTGAAGGAAATCCAAAATGCAGGTGGACAAAAATAGAGGGATTGGGAATTCTATGTATTGGTTCCTAGTCATCTCCCAGAGTTCTTTCACTGGGTGTAGCTGGTTCAGTTCATTACTGCTCCATTAGAACTGATTTGGTTCCTCTCATCGTTGAAAAGGGTCACATCCATCAGAATTGATCATCATATAGTATTTTTGTTGACATATATAACGATCCCCTGATTCTGCTCACTTCCCTCAGCATCAGTTCCTGTCAGTCTCTCCAATCCTCTCTGAAATCATCCTGCTGGTCGTTTTTTACAGAACAATAATATTCCATAATATTCATATACTGCAATTTATTCAGCCATTCTCCAATTGATGGGCATCCACTCAGTTTCCAGGGATCATATATTTTCAAAAAATGATTTAGCATCTTCATTTAGGAGAGGGGTGGGGCTAGGGATATGGAATACTGCATATGTTTTCCTGCGGGGGCCATATATGGATTTGGTTTTTATAGTTTTTCCTTTTGTTTTTATTCTTATATACAAGGAGCAGCCACTAGGGAGCCATGGGGAAGGAATGTATTTGGAAATGTAAGTGACATTAAAACAAACCCAAAAAATCAATAAAAGGATTTTCAAATGACTCATTTAAGCAGAAATGGCAAGTTTAAATGGAGGCAATGGTGTGGTAAATCCCCCTCTCCCTCCCTGTTCCTCATGATTCATACCAGCTACTCTTCTGGTGCTGAGCAACAAAATAGCATTAATCAGAGACTCTCAGATATAAATTAATGGAACCTCATTCTGAGTCCACTTTAACCCTATTCTGACTGGAAAAACCTTCTCATATATATTCTCTCTCTCTCTCTCTCTCTCTCTCTCTCTCTCTCTCTCTGTGTGTCTGTCTCTCTCTGTCTCTCTCTGTGTGTCTGTTTCTCTCTCTCTCTGATTGTTTCTCTCTCTCTCTCTGATTGTTTCTCTCTCTCTCTCTCTCCTTCCCTCCCTCCTCCCCCGCTTCTATGTTTGTCTCTTTTTTTTCTCTCTCTCATATATACACACATATATATATAAGCTCTTAGTAATTGTTATTCAGTTGTTTTACTCATGTCCAACTCTTTTTAAACTTATTTGGGCTCTTCTTGCCAGGGATACTGGCCTGGTTGCCATTTCCTTCTCTAGTTCATTTATGAGAAAACAGAAAAATAGGGTGAAGTGACTTGCCCAAGATATTCCTGACTCATAGTATTCACTATGGTGCCCCCCTAGCTGCCCCAGGCTTTTGCTTAAAGACCTTCATTGAAGGAGACCCACTTTTCAAAAACTTTCTTGGGGTCAGACCAGAGAATTAGACCTTTTTTCCTTACGTTAAGTTACAAATCTTAGCCAATCTGAGAGGTGTGAAGTGGTGCCTCAGAGTTGTCTTAATTTGTATTTCTCTAATCTGTAGTAATTTAGAGCATTTTTTGTATGACTAGAAATGTTTTTAATTTCTTTGGGGACTCCTTTTTTAAAGGATTTTTAAATTTATAAAGTAAAATGCAAATCTTCACAAAGGAAAATTTGTTGAAATATAGTTATCAAAATATTTTTAGCAAAAATCCCTAAAAAGCAGTTTCCTAAGGCCCACACTCAAAATCACATAGATCTATTCTCTGAGACTGACTCTGTCCATAGGTTATACCACACTGCCTCTCCTTATTTTTTAAATTTATTTTTATTTACCAATCATGCTGATTGGTCTTCATCTCCAAGAAATCCAAATAAGTGGTTCCCACCCCCTTCACTGGGATAGATGACTCAGAGTAGTTGGTACCATACAACCCTGGCTTTGGATCCAAAGGACCCGGGTACAAATCTATACTCTTCCACTTGGTGTGAATCCCATCCAGCTCCTTTGTCAGCTCTGATTCCCTCAGTTTCCCAAGAATGATTAATTAGCATAACCTTAACTGGAACTTAACTGTCTTGCTGCCATAGTTAAGGCAGCCGTAATGTGTCCAGACTACCTTGTTAGCATCCTTAAGATAAATTTGATGGGAACTGGACTATCTTTTTAAGTCAGTCTCAACATCTCAACATATATCCTTGTTCTCACCTTTGTTTTTCTCTCCTCCCCTGAGACTTTCCCAGTTAGGGTGGGAAACTTCTTATATTTCCCCTATAAAAGATTCACTCATGATGTAGGTCTTTGTTAACTCCTTTTCAGGATTAAGCTCACTATGAGGTACTCTCCCTCCTCATGACATCTTCCCTTTAATGACTTCTTCCTCCTAGTTAACTATGAGTTCCATGAGAGAACTTTCCCCTTATTAATTGTTAAAAACTCTTTCCTTGCTAACTCCTGTGTGCTATTCACATCATAAATAGCAAAACTTTGTAATGTAGGGTGGATGTTTTGTCACGGTTGCTCCATGTGGCTAACTTTTATATAATATTCTCATAAAATCTATTGCTCTCCCAAATCTATTTCTATTTACCGCACCTGGTGCCTGTTTTACCTTTTCACACTGACTTGTTGTACAAAGTCACACGGCAAGTCAGCTGGAGATTTGGCATTGGCAGTGAGGTTTCAGATCCCCCTCTGGACTCACATCCAGATTCAGATCCGGGATCTGGAATCCCTCTCTGTAACATGGGATTAACACTCTCAACCTCACTGGATTGTCTGGATCAAATGAGATGATACGTGCAAAGTGCTTAAAAAGCCCACGACCCCCCATGAATGTGACTGTTGTGACAGCGACCCGCCAGTTAAACTTTCCTGGTATCAATCTGAGGGATAAATTGGCCTGGTTTCCCATATTGGTGAGGATTTGAGAGAAGCTGTAAATATTTTTAAAGTTTTCTGGGCTTCCTTCTGTGTCTCTTGTTGAATCTTTTTATGAGCTTCCAACAAGCGTTTATGAAGCAAATATTTTGTCTTGGACGCTGTGCTGGGTATTGGGTTACAAAGACAAAAAGGGAAAAGAGCCTTGCCCTCAATGAGCTTACATTCTACTGCGGGGGAACCACACTGAAATAGATGCAAAGGCCTTTCTGGGGAACAAACATAAATAGATACAAAGGACATAAAGGACTTTCTGGGAAGCAAATAGTGAAATAGATATAAAGTATTTTCTGGGGAGCAAATAGTGAAATGGATACAAAGGATTTAAAAGACTTTCTGGGAAGCAAACAGTGAATTAGATACAAAGGACTTTCTGGGGAGCAAATAGTAAAATGGATACAAAGGATTTAAAGGACTTTCTGGGGAGCAAATAGTGAAATAGATATAAAGTATTTTCTGGGGAGCAAATAGTGAAATGGATACAAAGGATTTAAAAGGCTTTCTGGGAAGCAAACAGTGAAATAGATACAAAGGACTTTCTGGGGAGCAAATAGTAAAATGGATACAAAGGATTTAAAGGACTTTCTGGGAAGCAAACAGTGAAATAGATACAAAGGACTTTCTGGGGAGCAAATAGTAAAATGGATACAAAGGATTTAAAGAACTTTCTGGGGAGCAAATAGTGAAATAGATATAAAGTATTTTCTGGGGAGCAAATAGTAAAATGGATACAAAGGACTTAAAGGACTTTCTGGGGAGCAAATAGTAAAATGGATACAAAGGACTTAAAGGACTTTCTGGAGAGCAAATAGTTAAATAGATACAAAGGACTTTCTGAGGAGTGAACACCAATAAGTTGGGGTCAAGAAAAGCCTTTTACAGAAACTGAACTCAGAATCCAGCTAAGGATCCTATGTGGTATGAGGGAAGAGAGAGAAAATTCAGGATGGGGTCTACTCTGTGCAAAGGCAGGAGATGGGATGGCTTCTGCAGGGAAGACCGATTGACTGCTCTGTCTGTAACAGGGAACGCGACAGGAAGCAGCAAGAAATCAGGCTGCAGCCAGAAGGCAAGAAGTTTGAAATGCTAAATTCAGGACTTTGAAATTTCTCCTGGCAGTACTAGGGAGCCGTTGACGTTTCTTGAGCTGAAGAATGACAGTCATACTTGTGCTTTAGGAATAATATTTTGGCACATGAGTGAAGGATAGATCGTGGAGGGGAGAGCAATGAGACTGGAGACCATGAGGAGGTCCTAGCAAGAAGCCAGGTGAAAGGTGAGAAAAGTAGCCGATGAGAGGGGATGATTAAGAGAAATATGGTGGAGATAGACATGGCAGGATGGCTCACAAGACCACTTGTTAGACAAAACAAAGATTCTCACTCAGGACCCTCCATTTCCGAAGGCCCTGAAAAGAGCCAGAAGGGGCTGTTTATGGACAGGGTAAACATCCTGGGCTGCCGTGTCCGCAGAGATGGAAGGGCGGCTCACTGCCGTCGCCCGGCACTCAGAGGAGGTGCCGCTGATAAATGAGCCGACCGACTCCCGCTGGCTCCGGGTCCATTTAATGCAGACCAGGCTCCCCCACGGAGGGTTTAAACATGGGCGATGGCCAAGAGCAGCAGGAATCGGGCAAGGGAATAACTGACATCTCGGGCTCACGTGCTCCCAACTCGGTGCCTTCCCCGGCCATCCAGGAGAGAAAAAGCCCCTAAGGGAAGGAGCTCCCAGCTTTCTTCCTCCTCCTTCTCCCCAAGTTCAGTCCTCTTGAGTGAGCTCCGGTCCTAGGATAGAGCAAACAGGGCCTTAGCCCAGGGCGCTGCCATGAGGAAAATGAGGCTGGGAAGGGAGAGTGGGGCAGAGTTATTGGGGCTGGCCTTTCTCATCAACACATTTGGGCCCAGCCCAGCAGCTTGGCCGGGCCTTCTTCCCCACCCTTTTTGGGCCACCCTTCCGATCCCCTAGAGCTGGGATTCTCCCCTTCTTGGTGACATGGACTCCTTTGGCCGTCCGGTGAGCATTGGGCCCCTTCTTCTGATAATGTTTTTAAGTGCAAGGAATATAATACAGAATATTACAGACTATTGCAAAGGGAATCAATTCCACTGAAATACAAGTATCAGAATATTTCTAAGCCATTTCACAGACAGGTCAGGAAGCCCTGATCATGGGAGCTCTCCTCTCAGGCAGGCAGGCAGCCCCCTTCTGGCACAGAGGCACCCCCGGGGGCTACTGTTCCCTGCCCCAGGCCAGGCTCCTGGGCTGTAAACCTTCTTCCTCACAGCCTGGCAATTCTCACCAGCTGAAGGATTCCAGAGCTCGGCCTGAGCTGACCTACCCTCACAGGACTATGGCTGTAGAGTGGGAAGGACCTTCGAGGTCCTCAATCTGGACCCTTATTTTACAGATGAGGGGCCTGAGACCCAGCGAGGTCAGTCAGCTTGTCCCAGTGAAGCTGGGACTCGAACTTAGGTTCTCAGAGTCGGCCCCAGCCCCTGGTGGGGCTGAATATCTCAGTGCAGCAGCGGCTAGCCAAAGGACTGTTCTTTAAGTTCTTTAAGCCTTTGTCCTGGTCTTTAACTCCCCCCCCCAAACTCAATGAAAACCCTGCGTTTGTGACTGGAACATTCCCAGGGCTCAGCGGACGCTCCGGTGGGAAGGCTTCTCCCTGCCCAGCTCCCCCCTTCCTCTGGTCTTACCTCACCCTTCCTGGCCCCCTCCTGTCAGACTGGACTCCGGGCCCAGAATCCTAAGAATGTTCCTTCAGCTCGGGGGGAACTTGGCCGGGCTGCTCCCTCACAGAGAGCCAAGCCTACGGCCTTCTCCTTCGCTCGAATGGTTCATTTCAAAGTGAAGGGCTGGGAGACTGGACCGACTCATTATCCCCCAGAACGCTTCTGGAGAAGGAGAATAACAGTCTTGTCTAATAAGCCCTGTTTACCTGCCCTGGGGAGGCCACGAGGCAGAAAGGAGCCCCTGGCCTCGGGAGCTTCCCTTCTCCAGGGGATGCAACGTGGAAGTGCCCACTGGAGGAGGAGGGCACGCACTGGGTGACCCCCGAGCCGAGCCCTGGGGACAGATCCACAAGTGGAAATAGGAGAGAGCTCCAGGAACAGCCAGATCAGGGCCTTTGCGGAGGCGTGAGGACAGGAAGCCAAGGGCCACGCGCAGAGAACTCAGCCAATTTGGCTGAAAACATGGAGCTGGTGCCCGGAGGTGAGGGAGAACGTGCCCTTCTTAAGGGTCTGCAAAGGGAGGCCGGAACCGGACCGTGGCAGGCTCGAAAAGCCAAGCCGAGGAATTCATTTCTCCTGGAGAAAACGTGGTCCGAGCTGGGATTTAGCGAGGGGCTGTGGCAGCTGTGTGGGGGAGGAATTGGAGAGAGCGGGGACTGGAGGCAGGGAGGCCACGAGGAGGCTACTGAGATGGTCCAGGGGAGACCTGGATGCGTGTTGGGAGAAAGAAATAGAAGAGAGAGCATATTGAGAAGGGAGAACCAGCAGGACGTGCCCATTGGTTGGCTTTGGATCAGAGCGGTCAATTCTACAGAGTCCTGGTCGACATTTTGGAAAAGTTGGTCCCTGGAGTCCAACTTGCCCGCTTGAGTTTCTCAGGACATCAGCCGGCCCCTCAAACCTCCCCTCCCGGAGGCCTGAGGTCCAAGAACCAAGGCTGCTTGTCACGACCGGTCATTGTCCCCAAGTAACACAGTCTTCCCTCGGCCTGCCCTCTTAGTGTCCAGAACAAGTCTTGGTCAGATGAGGTAAAGATCTGGCCTCTGACAAATTGAAAACATATTGGGTCAGATCGCCACCACACAAAGAGACGAGGATGCTTGATTAACCGTTTCAGTTCAGAAATCCAGACAAAACAGGATTCCCAAGAACAAATCCCCCACTCTGGCGTTCTGGTTGTCTCAAAATACTTTGTATTTACCTGATGGCAACGTCCTTATGAAGTGCCTACTACGTGCAATCACCAATTGGCATTCAGTCACATTTCTCAAGCATTTGAAAGGTCTTGTGAAGCGCCTGTTATGTGCAAGCACCGAGTGACATTCAGTCACATTTCTCAAACATTTAAAAGGCCTTATGAAGCACCCACTATGTGCAAGAACTGATTGACATTGTCATATTTCTCAAACATTTAAAAGGCCTTATGAAGCACCTACTATGTGCGACTACTGATTGACATTCAGTCACATTTCTCAAGCATTTGAAATGTCTTATGAAGCGCCTACTATGTGTAAGCACCAATTGACATTTAGTTGCATTTCTCAAACATTTGAAAAGTCTTATGAAGTGCCTACTATGTGCAAGCACTGATTGACATTCAGTCTCATTTCTCAAGCATTTAAAAGGGAAAGGTAGGGTAGTGGCTGGAGAGCCAGGAAATCCAAGAAAGCCGAACCCAATTTGCCTCTGGCCCATTCTGACTCTGGGCAGACTTCAGTGCCCTCTCTGGGCACTTCTGAGTCTTTCAGGTACAGAGAAGAGCCACCTGCACTTCAGGAGAGAGATTTCTTTTTCTGGATGTTCCCTATGCCATAAAATCCAAGATCTAATCCCACACCCGGAGTCCATTGCGGGTCTGACATTTTAAAGGTAGACGTCTCTATCAACACAATAGAAGTTATTTTGGGATCCTTACATCCAGCACTTGTTACATGGGATCATGGGAGCAAGAGCTGGAAGGGACCTTAGAGGTCATTTCTTCCCACCCCTCACTCCCCCCCCCCTTTTTTTTTTTTTTTTACAATTTCAGGAAATTGAACCTCAGAGTTTCTAAGTGACTTGTCTTATCATCCTAGATTTAAAGCTGAAAGAGATTTAAGTTGGATCCAACTCTCTCATTTACAGATGAGGAAACTGAGTCTGAGACTGATTAAATGATTTGCTCAGGGTCACATAAATAAGTACCCAAGGCAGAATTAGAATCTAGACTTCCTGACCCAAAATCCAGTCATGCCATACAGCCTCTCTTATAGGGACCTTAAAATGCTGGGTGATTGAGGGACGGCATTTTCCTGGCAACCAGAGAACACCAGAGAAGCCACTATCCTTCACTCCCTTTACGTGATCGGCCCTCTTCTTTGTCACACAATTAATCACACAAGCAACAAGCATTTATTAGGCACCTACTGTTGCTCCTCAAACATTTCTGATTTGGCCGACTTTTTTCTGAACTTCTTGAAGTTCTCAGACTGTAATATGCTGCAAGTAATATACTTAGAGTTACAAAACCCTTTCCTTCTCCCACGATCTTGCAAGGGAGCTTGCAAAAGGATACTTAGCCCCATTTTACAGATAGAAAAGTGAGAGAGGGGAAGTGACTTCCTCAGAATCCCACAGCTAATCAGTGTCTGTGATGGGATTTGAACTCAGCTCTCTCGGCCTCCAGCCCAGCACTGTGTGCCATACTTCCCGGATCCACGTGGAATTAATTAACCACCGATTGCCTGACTCATGGCAGCAGCCGAGGCCCGGGGACACAGTGACCAAGGCCTTTGTGTTTGGGGCCTTTTCCTTTCCTGAGACCGAGAGGAAGTTCTCTCAGCCATACTCTTTGGGGACATTCCGAACGATTTTGCTCTGGGGCCAAGGGTGGAAAGTTTCAGCCAAAAAAGGACAATTTTCATAGACTGAGGAGCAACCAAAACAACTGGATTAAAGCAAGAAAGATTCCTCCTCCTAATTAGCCCCCGTACTCCAGCGGAGCACGCTCGTCCCCAGTGCAGGGCCCAGGAGGTGACCCACGTGTCTAGGTCTCTCTCCAAGGAGCCAAGGGGGACTCCCGGAAGGGAGCAGTTCCCAAAATTCAGGTCTTCGCTAACAGGGAGAGTCTTCACCTATCAAGGTCCCCAGATTTATTGCCATTTCCAGCTGTCACCGTGGTATAAATAAATGGAACGAAGGGAGCGGCCAGCCTCCCAGCGGAAGGTTATTTTGGGGCACTGGCGGCACCGAGAGCCACAGAACAGATCTCGCCGTGTGGGGCCCAGAATAGCCCATGGAAAGTTCAGCCCAGCCCGTGGTCCCTGCGAGGACAGGAGGTACTGGGATTCACCAGTGTCAAGGACAGCCCACATCCTCTTCGAGGATTCGGAGACTTGGCGGCCGGAGAGCTCCCGAGACTACGAGGCTTCCTCCTGAAGAATTCCGTGTTCTCTTCCATCTAAGTCAAGGGTTGCATTGATTTTTTTTTCCAAGAAAAAGCACGTATCTGTTGCTGTATCTTCATCACTCCCAGAACAACCATTGCATAAGACCGGAGAGAGAAATTCTTGGTGTTGGGGGAAGGAGGTGGGGTCAGGGGGGCAGAGAGGAGGGAGGGAGGGAGGGCGAGACAAAAGACTTGGGCTTGAATTTTATTTTGTTCACTAATAACCCAATGACTTAAATAGGATCGAAGTTTGGGGGGACCTCAGAGGCCATTTTATAGATTAGGAAACTGAGGCTCACGGTGGTTAGTTGGATCATCGATCAGGAACTGGAAGGGAATTAAGAGGCCCCTGTAGTCCAATTCACTCCATCTTACATATGAAGCAGCTGAGTCCTGTGGGAGTTTAAGTAATTTACTCAAGATCATAGAGATAGAAGGAGAGTTGGGACTTAAACCCAAGTCTCCTTCCTCCTAACCTAATACTTTATCGACTGCACATCCCTTCTGGTCTCCCCTTCCTCGTCTCTGCAGGATGGGGCTAACGAGACTTTTATTATCTCTTTCCAGGGTTATTCTGAGGGAGATACAACACCTCAGCCCCCGACACTCACCCTCTGGTCCAGTGTCTCCGGCCTCCTGGCCGTCCCACAGACAAGACCCTCAATCTCCGAGCTCCCGCAGTTTTCCCTGCCATACTCTTCCTCCTCCTCTCTGACCCCTGATATCCCCGACTTCCTTCAAGTCCCCCCAAATCCCCCCTCCCTCCTCTAATTCATCGATAAACCGTTCTCTGCAGTTGGGAAGCTTCTAATTTGGGATCCAGGAATAGATTTCAAGTGGACAAGGGGTTCCTCCCTCCCTGGCCCTCCTGCTCACACA
This sequence comes from Antechinus flavipes, assembly GCF_016432865.1. Taxonomy (NCBI): domain Eukaryota; kingdom Metazoa; phylum Chordata; class Mammalia; order Dasyuromorphia; family Dasyuridae; genus Antechinus; species Antechinus flavipes. The sequence goes on from NC_067401.1 coordinate 7,686,300, forward strand.
TGGCAAGGAGAGCTGAGGGTCTCAGCCGGACTAGAGGCCAGCGGGAGGGGAGCAAGGAGGATGTGTTACTGTCCCCAGAAAGCTTGGTGTCCAACAGCATACAAGGGGCGGGGGCACAAAGTCCAAAAGTGACTCCGAATCTGGGAGGCTGGGAGGATGCCGGGGCCCTCCAGAGAAAGAGGGGACTCTGGGGGGAGGGAGAGGGAGTTGTTGCAATGGAAGTGCCGATAGAGCCCTGTGACTCTTCCTGTTTAAGTGTGGGGGGACTTCATATGAGCAGAAATGTTCTAGGGAGCAGCAAGGTGGCACAATGGGAGGAGTGCTCATCCTGGAGTCACAAGGGCCTGAGTTCAAATCTAGCCTCAGACATTTAAAAGCTGTGGGAAAGTCACCTGGCCCCCACTGTCTGTCCCCCAAATAAAAGGAGGAAGGAAGGAAAGAAAGAAGGAAGGAAGGAAGGAATATATTCCTAATAAATAAAGTGAGGAAGGAAGGAAGGAATATATAGGGAATATATATATATATATTCCTAATAAATGAAGTGAGCAAGGAAGGAAAGAAGTGAGAAAGGAGGGAAGGAGGGAGGGAGGAAAAAAGGTTCTAAAAGAGAAAATTTGGCTCTTGAGCCTTTCCAGCCCTGGTCTTCCTGAGCTGGGGAGTCATCTGCCTTTGGGCGGGCGCTTTCTCAGGCCGAGTTCCGAGGCAGAGCTGCCCTGCGCCGCTCCCCTGCGCCTTCCCAGAGAGGAGGAGGGAACGCCCCTGGCGCTTGCCCTGCTCGTGATCCCAGGTTACTCTGTGGCTCCGAGGGCAGCGCCCAGGGCCTGGGGGGGGTGAATGAAGATCCCTTAAAGCTGGCAAGGGGCTTTAATCATTGGCCTCCCTCCCTTTTCCTGACATCCCTGTGGTGAGAGCCTTGTGCTCATTTGCAGAAAGACCAGAAGTCACGAGCACTACCCGCTGGGCCCTAAACACGAATGAAAAACTTCCCCCCAGGAAGAGCTTTGCGGTGCCAGGAGACAGGTAGTGGGCCCCCCATGCCCACCGGTCTTCGAGGACCAAGCTGTTGGGGGCATTTATGGAGGAGCCTTCAGGCGGGTCAGGGGCGGAGCAGACGGCCCCCAGGTTCCTTCCGTCTGTGATTCCGTGACTCCCGGAGCTCCGTAACTCGAGCCCCAGTTCCTGCATGTTTCCATCCCCGCCTCGGCACTGGCTCCCCGCCACCCCCCGATCCAGGCTGAGCTTAGTCCCCAGGCATCCCTTCTCCAAATAAGATGCTCCATTGTCTGGGCTTGTTTTCTCAGCAAACAGGGAGCAGCCCGTGGGGGGCGGGGAGGGGGGGGCGGCTCTGCTTGTTTGAAATGTGACCGAGCAGGGATGAGGTAATGGGGTGGTGAACTTGGGGCATTGGAGCGTTTCCCCAGGACCTGGGAGCCACTTTCCGCCCTTGACCCAAAGGAAACCCGGCTTTCTCTGGAAGGTGCCCAAGCTCGTCCCAGGCCTGAGTGGCAGAGCCCCCGGTGGGCAGCCCTTCTGCCCCTCAGGACTGAGGCGGACGGGAGCCCTCCATGTGTTCTGGGGCCGCCATATCCTGGCTCTGGATTCTCCTCCTGCTGGGCCGGGCCCGGGGCTCCCACTCGCCAAAGTCAAAGTCTGGGATCAATCCGGCTTCTTCCTCCCTGAGCCGCTAGGCCCTCCCTCCCGTTTCACAGGCCAGGAGCTGGGCCGGGGGCTGATCTGCCCCACCTCCCACGGGCAGGGGGTGTGAATGAGGGGCTGAGAGCTGAAGCCCTGTTCCGGATCCGGGGGTCTCCACGCAGACGCACATGGGGGAGGAGGGGAGGTGGGCACTCAATGGGCATCCTGCCCCTTGGTTGGCCTGGTTCTGAGTCCTTATCAGCCCCTGGGTTTTAATCCGATAATGGGTGGAGCCGGCAGCCAACTGAGCCCAGGTAAAGGGTCGGTGAGCAGGAGCCGAAGCTGGATGAACACAGGGATCGTTTCACAAGTGGGGGGGAACAGATTCCCCCTCCTACCCCCTCACCCCCCATAGGAAGTCAGGACCCAAAGATCTGTCGCAGGAGGCAAAGTGGCCATCTAGCCCAGCCCCCTAACATGAGGAAACTGAGGCCCAAGGAGAGAACGTGTCTCACCCAAGATTCTCTAAATGATTGAGCAGGACTTGAATTCAGATCCTCTAACGGCACATTCAGGAAGGTAAAAACCCAGTCCTGGGGAACTAAGGACAGACAGACAGACAGACAGAGAGAGAGAACCTTTGTTAAGGTCTTAATTTGGGCCCAGCCCTGGGCCGAGGACTGCAGAACAGTCTCCCCCTCCAGGTTCTGACTGACCTCATGGGAGAAGGCAGCACCCCTGGAGAGAGACTCTGGGAGCGGGAGAGGGGAACGTGGGTCCCGGGCCGACCGAGCGCCCCCGCCTCCCTCCTCCTCCCCACTGAACGCCCTTTCTCTTGCAGGACGTACGGAGAGCTCACCAACTGCACCTTTTTCATCGCCGAGAAGCTGTACTGCACCTGGCCCAACCTGCAGGTGAACGACTTCTTCCTCGCCATCCACAGGCACTACTTCCGAGAGTGCCCCGTCACGGGCAGGGCCCTGAAGGACCCGCCCAGCAACATCCTCTGCCCCTTCATCATCGGCCCCATCTTGGTGACGCTCCTCGGGACGGCGCTGGTGGTGTACAAGAGTCAGCGCAACGAGGGCATCGTGTAAGGCCTCGCCCGCCCGGCTCCGGCTCCTGGGGCTTCCACGTGCATGTACCCCCCGCCATCGTCGTCGTGACCCGAGACTGTGGGGCTGTCAGACCGAGGGATGCTGGGAAGGAGGTGGGAAGGGAGCGGCTCTGAGGGGATACTCTCTGCGGGGGAGGGAGGGCGGGCGAGGGAGAGAGCATCGTGGGAGAAGACGCGAGCAGGCTGCAGACAGCCCTATTCATTCCCTCCCCACAACCTGCTCCCGAGTCACCCCAACAATATTTTTCAGTTGCTAACAGGAGAGAGTTCTACTTGACGTGAGCCCTATCTTGTCTCAGCCGGCAGGGTCCACGAGATTGGTTAAGGTTGGCCAAGGTTCCGTCAGGCAGAGAAGTTGTGAGTATAAATTATTCCTTGGGAAGCCGTTGGGCAAGTGTTTCTCTTGAAGTGTTCATTCTCCAGATGTGATCCTCCGACCTTTTGGTGTTTCCATTGTATAAATGATTTTATTGTACTGTACACATAAAACAAGCTGTGTTTGAGTGATTAAAAGCTATAATCTCAAATATGGGAAGGATTCTGGTCATTCTGGGACTCTCCAGCGGGGGTCGAAAGGGTATCAATAAGTGAAGAATAAGCCCGGTAAATGGTCCCCCACCTCCCCGATGAGTCCTGGCAACCTTGACAGAGGACTGGCAAACATGGGGGAGACGATAATAAGAACGATTCGCATTTATACGGAGACTTCCAGTCCCAATGAGCCTGATGTTCGCCACCTCACTCAAGCCTCCAAACGGTCCTGAAAGGTCGCTGGTCCTCCAACACTGAGACTCGCACCACCTCATTAGGCTCTCGCCGTCCGCCATGTTTGGTACAGTCCGATTCCATCCCGTTTAACAAACATGGGAGGCAGCTTGGCCCAGCAGGAGGAGGCCCTGAATTCATGTTTACTCTGTTCCATTTGGGGCAAATCACCTGTCTTTTCTATATCTCAATTTCTCATCAATAAAAAGAGGAAGAGGGACTGGGTGGGCTCTAAGGCACCTTCCGGCTCTCAATCCATGATCCCGACACTCTCGCACACAGTAGGCACTTAACAAGAGACGTGACTAGGACTTTGGTACCTGGTGCCAGTTGTTTAGCAGAAAGGGAAGGAAGTCCCTCCTCCAATGCCAGTCAAGTTTTCTGAATCCCTGGGAGTTCGAGTTGCTGGTTCCACTCCCTGTTCTTCACTCCCACCCTCCTCTGCCCATAGGGCCCTCTTGGACCATTCTCTGAGCCTCTAGGTACCCATTACTGAGATTCCATTTCTTGATCACATTCATAAGAAATGGATAAATAATATAATCCTACAATGTGTAAGTGTTTATGGCGTTGAAATTTCAAGTATAAAATAATTGCAGGCTTTACATAACTGGGAACTAAGTCACTATTGTAAAGATTAAACCAAAATTAATTTCCAACAATAGCGTCGTACCAATAACCATCACAATAATCTCTTTGATAGCACTAAAGTGCAAATGCAAGACGTATCTGGAATAAGCGAACAAGTCTATCGAGGGGATTTATGAAACAGGAAAAAGAGAAAGGACATCCTGCATCATCACATGTCCGGTTACATAACATAATCCGTAACCGTGCACCTCGAGGCTTAAGTAGCCTGGGTTCCATTTAGGAGGCCTCAGGAATCCAATTCCTTTTGAGCAGCTTCTCCCCCCAGGAAGAGGCCGTCCCGTGTGTTAACAAAACGAATCTGTTCCCCAGCTGTTACCGGCTCAGATTGTGAGGGATCTGATTCCTCCTCGGGGTCACAGAAAGTGGGCGTTCCTGCGCTGGTGTAATAACTACCATTCCCTGATACTTTCTGGTCAGAGGGGAGGCTCGTGGGCACCTTTCTTAGGTCTTTAACCTTAATCCTTTGGGGAGCGGGTTAAGCGGCTCCACCATCTCGCCAAGGATAACCTGGCCAAAAGGACCCGGTGCAAAAGGCATTCTCAAGAATGAGCTGTCGGGGAAAGGAGGCGGACGGCTTGGGCCGAGGGACTGAGGGGCAGACGCCCCACTGAGGTCCCAGAACCTGGAAAAATGCCTGCTATGTGCCAGTGGAGCCAGTGAACGTGCTGTTTCCTATCCCACTGTTCCTTGTGCTCACAGAGCCCCCTCTCCCCCCAGCATAGAATCCCCAGCTTCTTTCCAAGCAGGAAAGCAGGGTGCCATCCCCTGTACGGGAAATCTTCCACGATTTCCCAAAAGCTTTCCTCTTCTGAAATGACCTTGTGGTTATTCTTTATATTTTGTATAGATTTGTGCAAATCTATACAACCCACATCAGGTAACATTTAACTTCAAGAAGGCAGAGACCTTGTCCTTTTACACATACAGAGAGAAAGAGATAGACAGAGGCAGAGAGAGAGACATACAGAGAAATGCAGAGAGAGACAAGCAAAGAGAGAGACAGACAGACAGAGGGAGAGACAGACAGAGGGAGAGACAGACAGAAACAGACAGAGAGATGCAGAGACAGAGACAAGCAGAGAGAGAAAGAGACAGAGAGACAGAGGGAGAGAGAGACAGACCGATAGAAACAGACAGAGAGATGCCGAGACAGAGACAAGCAGAGAGAGAAAGAGACAGACAGACAGACAGAGGGAGAAACAGACAGACAGATAGAAACAGACAGAGAGATGCCGAGACAGAGACAAGCAGAGAGAGAAAGAGACAGAGAGAGAGAGAGACAGACAGAGGGAGAGAGAGACAGACAGACAAAGGGAGAGACAGACAGACAGATAGAAACAGACAGAGAGATGCCGAGACAGAGACAAGCAGAGAAAGAGACAGACAGACAGACAGAGGGAGAGAGAGACAGACCAATAGAAACAGACAGAGAGATGCAGAGACAGAGACAAGCAGAGAGAGAAAGAGGCAGAGAGAGAGAGACAGACAGATAGAGGGAGAAACAGACAGACAGATAGAAACAGAGAGAGGCATAGACAAGCAGAGAGAGAAAGAGACAGAGAGAGGGGGAGAGAAAGAGAGAAAGTTGCGTATAGAAATAAATTTCACCCAATGGAGAATTTGGAGAGAAGGTGGAAATGGAGCGGGGAGGGGAATTAAAGGGAGGGCGGCTAAGAAAGGAATTAGTCCTAAGCCAAATAAACTAAGGATGCAGCCCAAGATCTCTGGCAGCTCTTTTAGAGCTGCGGGGAAATGCCCATCCCCTGGGGATGCACGTCATGCAAATGGATGCGAGGGATATGATCGAGCTGTAAGAAATGACAGCGAGGGTTGGGGAGACGGCCGGGAAACTGCGCTGAGTGGAGGGAGCAGAACCCAGAGCACCAGGCGCCCGCGTGACAAGATGATAAAGGCGAAGAGCTGGGATATAGAAGGGAAATGGGCAAGCAGATTCCAGGGGACCGATAACGAAGGCCGCTGTCCACCCCTGGGAAAGCGAAGGGGGGCAGGAGGAGGCCGTTTGGAGGCTCAGCCGATGCTGAAATCTGTGCCATGATGGGTGATACGTGTTGGGAATGGGATTTGAGGTTTCGGTTGGAGTTGGGAGTGGGAGGATAACAAGAAGATTTTTGCTGAAATAGAATATAATCTGAAAGAATAAAGAGGCTACTATGAGTGAGAGGCTGAGATCTTGCACAAACGTCGTGTTTTTCCCAGGCTACTCACGCCCTCTCTGTGGGTTCCTCCTGCCTGAGCCCAGAGGCTGGGTGAGGGGATCTGCTCATCCTCTTCCCAGCCCGAAGCTTGGCCTCCAGGTGGGAAATGGCACGGAGATGTATTGGAGGGGCTGGTGTTTGAACTGGGATGGACAGTTGTCGGCCTACAGGTTAATACGACCTTTCTAGAGGTCACAAGGTGAGCAAAGGCTTGTGGGATGCCAGAGGATGCCATAGTGGCTAGAGCCCTGAACCTGGAGTCACAAAGACTCATCCCCCCCGGTTCAAATCCCGCTTCAGACACTAGCTGGGTGGCAAGCCACTTTACCCTGCCTGCCTCAGTTTCCTCCTCTGTCAGATGAGCCGGAGAAGGAAACGGCCGCCGCTCCGGTATCTCTGCCAAGCAAACCCCAAGTGGGGCCACGGAGAGTTGTACGTGACTGAGCAGCGCCAGCCGAGGGGAGCAGCAGCCAGTCCCGCGGGGTCCTCAGCAGGTACGTGACGGGGAGCTTGGAGCTAAGCCTTGGGGGGTCTGCAATGAGCGGGAGTGCCGTTCGGCCCCTGCCTCCGAGCTGACTGGCTCGTGCCCCCGCTCTCTGGACAGCACGAAGCTGTCGGACCTGATCTGAGCCGGCCGGGTTTGATTTCTGCCTCCTGATTGATTAGAAGCCCTTGGCGCTCTTCCCTTTCCCAGGACCAGCCCCATTTTGCCAACCCTGAAAGGGTTCCCTGTTCCAGAAGCATCATGTGCAGACGCTGTGGGTCGGTCTCCATGAGCCGGGCTAGTTTACACTAAATAGGCAGGAGCAGGCGGGCCGGGCCCCCCGCTCCCACCCTCCCCCGGCCCTCCACCTTCCCCTCTTCCCAAGAAAGAACAAAACCAAACAATAATTAATCTTAGCAGCAGTTCAGAAGCTGCCTGACTCATCACTTGCTTTTAAAACTTGACTCATTGCTCTATGGGAGAGGAATTGTTGGGGGGCAGTCTGCCCGGGGGGGCAGGAGAAATCCCCCTGCAGGAAGCGGTCTCCCCAGGAGGCTGGAGCTGTGTACCCCACTCTCGGGGGGGCTTGGGGAGTGAAGCTGCCTGGAGCATAGGGAGTGTGTCCTGCACTGGAGTCTGGAAAACATCTCTGTGGGTTTTTCTTGGGGCGTATCTGGCCTAAAAGTGTATGTGGGAGGAGCAGGTGTTTGTGCTGCCTCCCCAACCTGAGTCCTGGAGACTAGTCTGATTTCCTGACAGGGACCATCCCTCACTTTGGGGGCCCAGGTTCCCTTGGTATCAACCGACTCGTATTTTTCAAGCACTTCCCATGTGCCCAGGACAGGGCCTAGAGACAGGAAAACCTGAGTTCAAATGCAGCCTCAGACACTATGCTGTGTGATCCTGGGCAAGTCACTTGTCCCTGTTTACCTCAGTTTCCCTACCTGTCAAATGAGCTGGAGAAGAAAAAGGTAAAACACTCCAATATCTCCACTGAGAAAACCCCCAAAGGGGTCACTGAGACCCAACCATGGCTGACAAACAGCATTATTTGCTAAGTGTTGTGCTAAACACTGAGGATACAAGAAAGGGAGACATCTTCTTCTTTCTTTTGCTTGTCTTCTGTGATGGTGAGCTCCTGGACAGGGACTGGATTTTGCCTCTTTTTGTATCCCCAGGGCTTAGCTTAGTGCCCAGCACATAGTAGGTGCTTTGTAAATAAAAAAATAAATAAATAACATAAAAACATTTTCAGCATTCACCCTTGCAAAACCTTGTGTTCCAAAATTTCCCCTTCCTTCTCCCCACCCTTCCCTTAGATGGGAACTATATATACATTCCCACAATATTCACGCTGCACAAGAAAAATGAGCTCAAAAAAGAAAAATAAATGAGAAATAAAATTAAAACAAGCAAACAACAGAAAGAATGAAAATCCTCTGCTTTGATCCCCACTCAGTTCCCACAGTTCTCTGCCTGGGTGCGGACGGCTCTCTCCATCACAAGACCATTGGAAGTGGCCTGGTTGTATGCCCATAATAAAAATAAATGGAACACAAGGTAGTTATGGGCAGGGAGAGAAATCAGGCAGAATGTGGTTCCTGAACAGTCTTGCAGGAAAAGGGGGATTTGGGCAGTAACGGTACCAAGGAAAAGGAGTTAAAGCAGCTCATGGGATCACAGATTTTGAACTAAAAGACCTCAGAGGTCGGCGAGTTCTCATCTAGTCTTCAGTCTCCTGGTTATAAATAAGGAAACAAGGCCCGCGGAGATGATATATATGGGGTCAGGCCGCACTGGGGACAGGTTTGGAGGTAGGAAGACCTGAATTCGAATTCTGCCTCCACTGCTAACTAGCTGTGCTGGTGCCTTCTCCCCTCCAGCCATAACGGCCTTGCCTAGGACTAGAAAACATCAGCGAGCTCCTTTCTATAGCCCATCATTTATGTCCGCAAGTCCTAGGAGTCTACATCTGTAAAATGAATCAGGCACCAGGAATTCACAGGCGGAAACCAAATCACTTAATTACGGAGTTAAAAGGGCCCTCGGTGGAGATCTGGTCTGAGTCATTCCTTCCCTAGCCCGAGGTCCCCCGAGTGATCACGCAGACTCTGCGGGGGGATGGTGATTCTCACCACTTTGGGGGTAGCTGATTGCCAAAGTTTATTTAATTTGTGTCCATTCATCACTCCTGATTCCGAGCTCTGGGACCAAGCTATTTAACAAACATGCTATTTGTGTTTTTATAAGTATTTTTTTTTTCTTTTGCTGAGGCAATTGGGGTTAAGTGACTTGCCCAGGGTCACACAGCCAGGAAGTGTTAAGTGTCTGAGATCACTTTTGAACTCGGGTCCTCCTGACTTCAGGGGTGGGACTCTATGCACTGCGCCCCCTAGCTGCCCCTTATAAATCATTTATAAAAATGTTTATTTGTGTAGTGATGAGCCCTGGACCCCAAGGCTGTCCACTGAACACTTCCTGCCAAATTAACATTGAACCATCAACAGCTACTGCGTGAATCTGGCCCTTCAACCAGTTTCAAATCTAATTCTGTAATTATCTAGTTCAACTCACCCCTTTAAAAATGACATGAGATCATTAAATATTTCACTAAAAGCTACGTAAACTATGTCTCCGAGTCCACTCATCTAGCAGTTCATTTACTTTGTTAAATCACCATCATCTCTTCTAGATTGTTGCTAACCAATTTTTTAATGACTTGGCTGAGGATTTCCCCAGAAACTGAAGTCAAGTTCACTGGCCTCTAGTTTGTAGACCGTCCTCTTGTGTTTTTTAACCATCAGGACAACATTTACCCCTCTCTGATCTCGTGGAACCTCTCACATTTCCCATGATCTTTCAATGACTAACATTATGGCTCAGCAATCACATCTGCTCATTGTCTTAGTCCTGGAGGATGGTATTATTGTAATAATAATAAGGCCAAATAATTTGAATTCATCAAGAGCCTTATCCTATGTGTTCACTAAGTTGCCAAATCTCACAATTTCTTTAGGTTCTCTCTTACTCTCTTCTTCCTAGCCACTCCTTACTGACTAGATATTTTAATCATTTCTTTTTTATATATATGCATAAATTTCATTTATGTCATCAAACATTTCCCAATTACATTTTTAAAGTTTCTAACACTCATTTTTTTAAATTTTGAATTCCAAATTCTGTCCTTCCTTCTTCAGAAGGCAAGCAATATGATATCATTTTGCAAAACTTATTTGCATATTGAAAGAAAACATACTCAACAAAAACCCCAAGAAAAATAAAGTCAAAAAGTATGCTTGAACTTTTTTTAAATTTTATTTTTCTTGAAGATTTTCTTCTTATGTTTTTATGTTTGATGTTTCTGTTTCTGTTTTTCTATGTTTTCTTTTGCAACATGATTTTTATGCAAATATTTTGCATAACTTCATAGGGGCCTTTTGAATGAAGGTGGGGTGGGGAGGAAGGAAGGGAGAGGATATGGAACTCAAAGTTTTAAAAACAAATGTTAAAAACTTTTACGTGTAACTGGGAAAAATAAAATATTAAATAAATGAGTGGAAAATATGCTTTGATCTGCCTTCAAAGTTCTCTTTCTGGAGGTAAATAGCAATTTTATCATAGGTCCTTTGGAACTATCTTGGATCATCGTAGCTAAGTCTTTCACGGTCGATCACTTACAGCGTCGCTATTACTGTGTACAATGTTTTCCCGGTTCTCCTCACTTTGCATCAGTTCATATAAGACTTCCCAAGTTTTTCTGAATCCATCCTGTTCATCATTTCTCACAGCACAATAGTATTCCACCACAATCATATGCTACGACTTGCTCTGCTTGACGGGCGTCCCCTCAGTTTCCAATTCTTTGCCACCACAAAGCAGCTGCCCTATTTTTGTACGAATAGGTCCTTTTCCCTTTTCTTTGATCTCTTTGAGACACGGATCCAGTAACCGTCCCATCGTCTCTAGTGCCGAGGTCATCCTCCTCGGCAGAGGAAACAAAAAGTCTCTCTTCAAAGAGCCAGAGGTTTATAAACAGATACAAACAGTGACATCTATGGCGAGGAAGAGAAAGCTCCCAATCTTTGCCCTGAGAAGTTATATAAAGTAAATGATAGTCAGCGGCAAAAGGGCAAGTGACCAAAAAGCGCTCCCATCCTTCTCCAGTGAAAAAGTGTCTGGGCCCTTGGCTGATTCCCCGAAGCTCCTGGCCTTGGGCAGGGCATCTCCCCCGAGCTGCCTCTGCTGAACCTCCGCTGGATTTCCGGGCCAGACTGAGGGATGCAGGACCAGCGCTGGCAGCCTGTTCATTTCCATCACGAGAGACTTTTCCTTCAAAGGCGGCTCCCCTGGCCAGCGAGGAGGATGGAGGGAGGCTGGGGCCACAGGGAGCGGGAGGCTGAGAGAAGGTCATTGTCTGTGAGAAGAAAGCAAGGCCTGTCTCTCTCTGCTGCAAGCGGACGCACTTCAGGTGCAGGACACGTGGGCTAAGCGCAGGGATTCACACTCCCAGGCTGGGTGTCCTGAAGGGCTGCCCAGAGAGAACAGGAGGCTGATTCATTCTTCAAATCAACAGATCCAACATCAGCAGTTGCCATTTCCCACCAGTGGCCAAAATGCGGAGAGCACTGCAGAGGGGGAGTCAGTCACCCACACTCTGGTGAACTGGGAGCGAGCTGGGAAATCACCGGCCAAAAGACCCCAGGACTGTAAATTTAGAGCTGGAAGGGACCATCGGGTTTATCCATACCCATACTCTCCTTTTATAAGTGAGGAAACCAAGGTTTGGGGAGGCTGAGGAAAGTCATAGGATCAAAGATTTAGATCTGGAAAGAGGTCTCAGTGAGCTCTAATGCATCCCCCATTTTACAAACGAGGGTTCTTCAGTTCAATTAAACAAACATTTATTGAGTGCCTATTGTATACTCCAGGAAGTCTGTTATACTCTAGGATTACAAAGATCGATTTTCAAGGAGTTTTTGTTCTATTGGAACCAACATGTATGCAGCTAATAAGTAAACAAGTATATGCAAAGGAATTGGAAATTAAGGATGCTAACAACTGGGGAGATCAGGAATGGCTTCTTGTAGGAGGCGGCACTTAAGAAGAGCCTTGTGGGAAGCCTGGGATTTCAAGAGTTGGAGACCAGAAGAGAGCTTCCCGGCCTGGGATACGATGACTGCATGGGCAAGGAGACAGGAGGTGAAATGTCCTGTCTACTCTCTTTGCTTTTGCTCCTTCCCGCCCCTCTGCAAGCTGGCTCCTAACATCATCAGCTCCTTGAAGCTGCTCCCTCCCTGGGTTATTGCCAAGCCTGGGACGCCTTTCTTGGTTCTGGTCCTTCTTGACCTCTCCGCAGCCTCCTTAACATTTGCTTCTCTCTAGGCTTTCATGGCCCTCCTGGTTCTCGTCCCACCTCTCGGACCTTTCCTCACTCTTCTCTGTTAGCTCTTCATTCAGATCAAGCCATTAAACCGGTGCCCCCCCAGGACCTGTCCTGGACTTTTTGTTCTTTTCTCTTCGCCTGTTTCCCTTGGCCTCCTCATCGGCTCCCCTGGATCCAAGGAGCATCTCTACCCGCTAATTCTCAGAACTCTGTGTCCAGCCCTGAGCTCCGAGCTCACGTTACCCACTGTCTCTGAACTTCTCGACTCGGATGCCCCAGAAGTATCTTAAACTCAACATGTCTGAAACCGAACTCACTCTCTTTCCCCCCAAACCTCCCATCTTCCCGAATCTCCGACTGAAGGGCGGAGCCATGCACGCCAATGCATCCCACTGAAGAAGGAAATCCAGTTCAGGGCATGTTCTCATTTCTTACCTTACTACTTGCACTGTTTGGGACTTCTATGACTTTTCCATCATTCCCTGAATCAGGTACTTTTATAGCGTCTCTCACCTCCCTTTCAGCTCCTTTTGGGTATTGTCTTTCTCATCTAATTGAAAGCTCCTTGATGATATATTTTTAAGGTATCATTTGTATTTCTATCCCCGAACTTATGACGGTTCCTAGCACATAGTGGGTACCTAATAAAATGTTTATTGACTGACTGACTTCCCTCTTATGTGGAGGGCCCTGCCTTCTCCCCCTTCCCCAGGCTTGCCATCTTCCCATGACCCTTGACTTTCCTCTCACACCTTATATAGTAAATCAGGGGCCGAATCTTGTCCTTTTTTCTCTACATCTCTCATCTTGCTCTTTTCCTTCACACAGCCAACAGTTGGCTCAGGCTAGTCTTCTCCCTTGGACTATTAAAAGAGCTTTCCTAATTAATTGAACTTCCCCTCAAATCTGTCCCATTCTTAATCCATCCTCCACTCAACTGCCAAAGTGGATTTCCTAAAGCATAGGCTGGACCATGTTACTTCCCCCCACATTAAACTCCAGTGGTTCCTATTACTGCCAGGGACAAACTTCAAGTGCTTGCTTTGGCATGTAAAGCTCCTCACAGTCTGACCCCTTTGTAAATTTTCCATCTTCTCACATTCTATTCTCCTCCACAAACGCTACGGGGCAGGTAAGGAGACAGAGCCCTGAGCCTGGAGTCAAGAAGCCCTGAATTCCAATCCAGCCTCAGATGAGGAAACTGAGGCAAACAGGGGTTGGTGACTTGCCCAGGGTCATGCAGCTAGGAAGTGTCTGAGGTCAGATTTGAACTCATGAAGATGAGTCTTCTTGACTGGGCTCAGTGCTGTTGCTCTGAGGTGCCTCCACTGCCCAGAGATATGATTAGACAGCAGTTGATCAGATGGAAATAGAAGGGGAGATAGTGAGATACAAGTTCATTACAAGCCAACAGTTTGCTGCAGCAACCCCCCGAATTAATGCAATCACAGCCTGCCTGAGGAGAGCACTCAGGGAGCACTTTTGTATTCTGTGCAGATCAAATATAGGAAGCTGCACTTTGGGAATGAGAGTGAGAGGACCTAGGATGGACCAGAGTGTGGAGACTGTGCCCTGTTAGGACCGGCTCAGCCTGGAGGAGGGAAAACTTGGCCAGAACATGATTGCTGTGTTCAGGGTTAGGGATTAAGGTCGCTCAACTTGGCCCTGGAGGCACAACTGAGAGCAGCTCCGAGGGGAAGGGGTTGAGTGCAGAGGAAAGGGTCAATAGGCACTTAAAGGCTAGGTTCCCAACCCAAGAAGTTCTTAAAAATGAGAACTTTCCAAAGGTGGAATGGGCCGCATCTGGAAGTGCTGAGTCCCTCGGCGCCTTCTCAGGGTCCTGCATGACCGCCGCCCATGTGTGTAGTGAGGGGCTTTAGTGAGGGGCTTCTTTGATGGATGGCTTCCAGCAATCCTCCCCTCCTGCAGTTCTCTGATCTGGAGATTCCGAATCCAGAATTTCCAGATCAGGAGCTGATTTAGCTGGTCAGGTTAATAGAGGCAGTGACACTGATGGGCGTTAGCCTTAGAAAGCCACTAGGTGGTGCCATAGGGGATAGTGCGCTGAGCTTAGAATCAGGAAGATTCATAAGACATTTATTAGCTGTGTGACCCTATACAAGTCACTTCACCCTATTTGTCTCAGTTTCCTCATCTGTAAAATGAGCTGGAGCAGGAACTGGCAAGCCACTCCGGTATCTTCACCAAGAAAATCCCAAAAGGGATCACAAAGAGAAAACCTTTAAAGAAGGTCATGAAGGGGATAAAAGAATCAATAAAAAGAACTGGACAAGAAGAAGTTACTCAAGCTTTTGTGTGAAAATTCAGAGCTTCCCTTAATCATCTTCTACCCAAAGGGCAAACCTCCACCCTCATCCTGTAGGAGTGAGCAGCAGCCTCTCAGCATCTCCTTAATAACACCTGCTTATAATTCCTAAGACAATCAGAGAATATGGGCATTTTTACTAGGAGATTAAACACAAATTCGATCATTTGGTAGCAGTCACATTCAGATCATGCCTGATATTGGTCCTTCTGATATTGCTAGAGCTGCTTTCTGCTTTAACAGGCCAGCCCCCAGAGAAAATAGAAATGTTGGCCCCAGATGAACTCCAAAAAGGAACTGAACCTTCTGTTTTCCAGTGGACAGCACCAGCCTCTTAAACCAAAAAGGGAAAAAAAAAGAGAAAGAAAAGAAAAGGAAAGGAAAAGGAAAGGAAAAAGAAAAAAACACCCCATTTTCCAAGGCTCCTTAAGGACAGCATGAAAGAAGTTTTTCTGATTACCAGTTCAGAAACATTTTTCCATCTTCTCTAGAGACTCTCTTTGCATCCCAAACATTCTCCCTTTCTCTCCCTGCCAAAGCCAAACAATTCTAATTCGGTGTCTCTGTTTCTTAGACTTTCTGCCTTCCTTTCTTTGACTCTAGGGCTTTTCATGCTGGCTGTTTCTGGCATCAGAAACCTGAGGGCTTTGGCTTCACTTCCCTGGCTCTCTCAGCCCTCCAGTGGAGATGTCAAATGTTGATGCTGCAGGGTGGAGAACAAAGTCAATCAATTCCCCCTGCCTTTTCCTCGCCATGGGAGTTGGGAGGAGAATTGGAGAGCAATAAAATTAAATATATGTGATACTTTAGGATACTTTATAGATCTCAAATCATTTTTTGATTTTAGATATATAAAAATAATGAATAACTAGTCTTTTTTATTTAAAATGATAATTTTTTGAATAAAATTTGGATTACCAATTTGGATAAAAAGTCCTTCCACAATTTACTATAAATTATTTTGATGTTTGTCATAAATAGATCTGATGGTTTGGTGAGTTCACTGAAGAGAGTATATTTTTCAAGAAGGCAGGTTATACACATCTGCCTCTTGTTTATGTCCTCCCATAAGTTTATTATAGGTTTGGCTCCACTAATTTGGTGGAAGGCTTTCATTGACTTCTCCTGACATTGGGCAAATCCCCATTCAGGAAAGTGCTCCCAGATGATTCCCTGTTTTTGCAGTTTCAACGTGACTGATAATGTCCTTCATGCCCTATTTTACTGTGCAACTATTGATTTCTAAGGTGTAGCAGTTATCTCCACCATGGACTTCTTCAATTTTAATTCTGCAGAGACTGGTAAAATGGGCTTTTGAGCTCATAGGATTCCAGCCTTTCTACTAGGAGGAGCAGGCAAAACCCTGAGAACAGAAGCAACCGCTCACAATATAGTTAAAACTGAGAGCCATCTTTTGTGGTCAGTGTCTTCACAGTGCTAAGTTGTAGCAAAATTAATCACACAACCCCTGACTAAAAAAAAAAGGAAGGGGGAAATCCTCCATGAATATCACTTGTTTTCCTCATGGAATATGATCCTTTTTTAGTGACTTCAAATTTCATTGATTCGCAATTTATATTTAATTTTCTCTCTCTTGGGAAATAAGCTACAAAGCCTAAGTTCAAATTTCAACTTTGCAAGTCATTTAATTTCTCTGGACCTTAGTTCATCATCATCATCATCATCATCATTGTCATCTTCCTCCTAATCATTAATAGTAATCAGGGCGATGATGGCTGATATTTATATTCATATAAGATCTGCAAACTACTTTAAACAAGCTCTGTGAGATAAATACAATGGAAATCCTTTCAGCAATTAGAAATGGCGGGGCAGAAACCCCAGGGCAGCTAAGTAGCACAGAGATAGAGCACCATGCGTGGAATCAGGAAGAGTCATCTTCCTGAGTTCAAGTCCTACCTCAGGCACTGGTTTGTGACCCTGGGAAAGTCACTTAACCCTATTTGCCTCAGGTTCCTCATCTGTAAAATGAGCTGCAGAAAGAAATGGCCAACCATTCCAGTGTCTTTGCCAAGAAAATCCCAAATGGAGTTGTGAAGAGTCAGATGCAACTGAATAACAACAAGGAGAGGTAGAAGAACACATTCTACTGCCAACCACAGGTACTCTATCCTTCCCTTATTGCAAGTAGGCTTAGTCTAGAAATACCTGTCAAACATTACTTGTCCCTCCTTAAATTCCTTTTAGAATTTGTTGGCCATATTTCAGGTATTCAAAGCTCATTGCCATAGGGGACCAGCTTAATTCAATAATAAATAAAGTTGGAACAAATAATAAAGTTGGAACAGAAGTGAGTGCAAGGGACAATGTTGAATAAGTCTGAATCTATAGATAGATATCTATATTACCCACGTCTAAATCAATAAATAGATGCTAAATCAAGATCATGAGTTGTGTGTATCAGGATGCACAACGTTCTCTTCCCATCCCAATGTCAACATTGAAATGTGGAATCCAGTTCCTTTCCTAGTCTCCCAACTGCCAAGAAAGCTGAGGTCTACTTCGATCTCATTCAGAGAGACAGTCTGCAGGACTAAGGAGGTGATGGTCCCCTGGCATTCTGCCCTGGTCAGATCAACCACGTATTCGGGAAAATCATAGAATCATATACTTAGAGATGGAGGGGACCTCAGATGAGGAAACTGAGGTCCAAGAACTGATGTGTTCTGCCCAATATCACCCCCTGTAGAAGGAAGAGGACTAGAATTTAAACCCAGATCCTCTGATTCCCAATCCAGTACTCAACCACAAAGTTGGACATTAATAAGCCAGAGGGTCTCCGGAGGTTCCCAGGCCAGACATCAGCTGTCTGTGCCCTGGTTCTCGGCTTCCCTCTAGTGATGGAATTCTACCCAGCCCGTGCCATCTGGATCCCTTCCCATCATCCCAAGATTCACTCCCTAACAACTGCCTTGCATCATCCCCAGTACTCTTGACTTTGGTCTTGCTGATGGACTCCTGGCTCTCTGGAGGAGAGACTGAGACTGATACCTGCCTCACTTACGTCAGATGTCATTCCATGGTTCCACCTGTCCTCTTTGAGAACAAAGGACAAGCAACAATAATCGAAATGACTCCCACTTCCCCGGCTTTCCCACTTTCAGAATTCCTTCTGTCGGCATTGTCTTCAACTTACAGAGGAGGAAACAAACTCAGGTAAAGGGATTCAGCCCAGGTCAGTTGCAGAGCAGGGCCCAGTTCAATCCTGATTCTACCCCAACAAGTGTGGTACATGGAGAAGAGGTTGGAGGTGGTGGAGGAGACAAGGGCTGAATTGAAGAATCTTGTCTCCTCCACCACCTCCAACCTCCTGTCCATGTACCACACTCACTCTTTATGTTCATGTGGAGCTCAGACACCATTTTTCCCTAGGAAAAATATGCTATAAACGATAAATTGGTTCCCTGACAGGTCTACAAAAGGCAGCCTACCTCTCCGGCTTTTTTTCCCCCATTTTGGACTCAACCTGTAATTTCATAAGTTGAAGGAACTCCTCCCCACCCCAAGAAGATATTTATAATATCTAGCTTTAATTACTCACCTTTAATGGCTTAAAACTGTCCTAAGACTTATGGGATACCCTCTATGGCACTTTAAAATCCGCAAAGTACTTTGCATATGTTCTACAATTGGATGGGAACAACAGCCACATGTGAAGGAGATACTATTCTCATGCCCATTTTAGAGATGAGAACATTGAGGTAGACAGAGGAGTGACTTCCCTGGAGTTAGCCAGCTTAATAAGGGGTCTGAAGTCATACTTGAACTTCCTGACACCCAGCTCAGTTTTTTATCTATTCTGTCTCCAATATAAGTCATCAGTCTAGAGTATAATTTAATCTCACAACGTCAATCTTATAGATTTTATAGCTCAATCCAGAGAATCACCAAATTTCTGCTCGCCAGAATGTGTCAGCTCTTCCCAATCAAGTCATTCTATTCACTTCACCTTGCTGCCTTCCCTGTGGCACCCAAAGGAGTGCAAATGTTCTCATTTCTCATGTGCTCTCTCTGGGGCTGTTTCTCTCTCTGTAGATTAGAGCTTTGTCTGTGTGGAGTCCTTTCCGTATCTAGACCCTCTGAAATGTGACATAGCAAACTCAGGCTGCAAACAGCCCACACGACTCTGGAGCCACATTACAACATGTTTAGACAATGATCCAAAAGATTAATGGTGGAAAATGCTACCCACATTCAGAGAAAAAAAACTATGGGGTCTAAATGCAGATGGAAGCAGACTATTTTCACTTTGGGTTGGTTTTTTTTTTCTTTCTTGTGGGTTTTTCCTTTTTGTTCTGATACTTCTTTCACGATGTGATTAATGTGGAAATTTGTTTAAAAATATAATTGAGAAATGTTTAACAAAAGGAAATTAAAATACCATTCAATATAGGTCATGTTAATTTGTAGTTTTCTAAGTCAATCTATAGCCCAGGAGGGTCTGTTTCTATTTGATCTCTACACCATTTACTTAGGGGGAAGAAGAAGGAGCCCTGCTTGAAGCTGGAAGAGCTGCTTTTGTACCTTAATTCTGCTATTTATTCTAGATTTGACTCTGGACAATTCAACTCACCTTCCTCAGCCTCATTTCTTCATTTATAAAATGAAAGGGTGGGTCTAGATCAGGGATTCTTAAACTGGCAATCCCTTTTCTTTTTTATGAAACTTCAAATAAAATAGACTTTATTTTTCTTTTTTAATCATAGCTTTTTATTTACAAAACATATTCATGGGTAATTTTTTTCAGCATTGACCCTTGCAAAATCTTCTATTCCAAATTTTCCCCTCCTTCCTCCTCCTCCCTCCCCCAGATGGCAGGTAGTCCAATACATGTCAAATATATTACAGTATATGTTAAATCCAATATATGTATACATATTTATGGTTATCTTGTTTGCAATCCCTTTTCACCTGAGAAATTTTTACATAACCTCATGTACATTAGAATATAAAATAAGTATACAAATCAAACATTTACTGATGATAATAAATCATAATTTCTATGGCCCCTACATTCAGCTACAAGATCCCATAAGGGACCATGAACCACAGTTTAAGAAGCTGGAGACTGGATGATCTCTGATCTCTTATAGTCCTTTATTTCAAGTTCTCAGGAGGCCATACACCTTCCTACCAGCTTCATTTAACACAAGCTTTCTTCTCTGAGAAACTCACCCTTTGCATTTCTGCTTCTCAGAATTCTTGTCATCCCTCAAGGCTCAATTTGAGTATTATCTTCCTGAATGGCCTTCCTTGATCCCTCATTTTCAAGACACTTTCAATTTACCTCAATTTACTTGGTATTTACTTAACATATATTAAAAACTACCATTTAAATAGTACTTTCAGTTATAGATAATCTTTTATGAAGAGGGCCACAGATAGTGGGGGAACTCTGGGTAAGGTATAAGACGTTCTGCCCAGAGGAAATCTGCTGACAATGTCTGGTTTGGCTTCCCATTTCCCTTTGGTGGTCACGCCCTCCCTGATTTCTTCAGGAAAGATGAGAACCTTTGTAGGGACTTAACAAATGTACATTAAGTTGAACTGAAGTGAATTGGGTTGGCATCTTGGTCCAGGTACCATTGTTACTTCCATGTTTCCAGGAGGGGGTTGGGCTAGTGTTCTCTATGTTCTCTTCCAAGCTTTTAGTCTATGATCTTAGATCATCATTACTCCCCACCCCACCCCACTATCAGCACCCAGAATGTTCAAGCCTCTGAGAGCTGATTTGGGATCTGGGAGTGGCCATATCCTTCCCTGAAGCCACAGCATCCAGGAAAATGTCATCTTACCAAGCAAGGGTCAGTGGCTGGATGTGTCATCATAGGTCTATACTTGGAAGGGATCTCAGAGGTCATTTAACTGAATCCCCTCATTTTATAGATAAACCAAAACCCAGAGAAGTGAACCCAAATGCATTGTCCTTCCTCCAAATCCTATCCCACCTCCAAACATCCTGATTTTCAGAGTACCATCATCCTTCCATCTTGCAGGTTTATAACTTTGAAATCATTGCTGATTCTTCTCTCAAGGTGGCCCAAGAGAGAAAGCACTGAGCCTAGAGCCAGGAAAAACTTGAGTTTGTAATTACCCTCAGGCATTTTTTAAATGAGTGACCCCGGTAAGTTACATAATCTTATCTGCCATAGTTTTTCCAATCATAAAATGGAGATAATAACAGCACTTAACGTCCTAAAGTTGTTGTGAAGACCAAATGCCATAATTTTTGTAAAGTGCTTATCATAGAGCTTGGTACATAGCAGGGATTTTATGAATGCTTATTTCTTTTTCATTCCCATCTCCATCCAATCCATTTCAATCTCTATGAAATCTCTTGCACTTCTTTCCCCTTTCTCCATTTACACAAACGACCCCGATTCAGGCTCTTTTATCACATCTCTCTTGGTCTACTGCATCAGCTTCTGAAAGGCCCCGTTTAGTCTGTTAAAAAGTCAGCCCTTTCAGGATAGAAAGTAGAGAAAGTATCCTGATTCGGATTTGTATCTCTAGTCCCTATCTCATGCACATAGGAGGTACTTAAGTGCTTGTTGATTGACTACTATTCCCAATACACAGATCTGACCACACTTCCCTCAGCTTCCCTCTAATTAGTTTTCACTGACTCTTTATTGCCTCAAAATGTAAACTTCTCCACTTAGCATTTAAAGTACTTTGCAATCAGTCTTTCTAGTGTGAGCTCCCATAGGCACACTAACTTAGACCAACAACTGTAACCCAGCCTTTGGAAGTTCCCCATACATGACACTCTTTCTCTAGATAGAGCGTCCTTCCCATGACCATTCCCCACCATATCTAGAAGCCCCCCCCCTTTTCCTTTCTACCTCTGGAGTTCCTTGCTTCTTCAAGCATGATCTTCTTCATGAAACCTTTCCTAATATTTTTCCTCAACCCATTTCTTCTTGAAACCACATTGTATTATTTTTTGTTTAATATATATATATATATTTCACTAGTTTTTTCATGGATCATAAGGCTTGATGCAAAGCAAGCAAGCTTGGATATTCTGGGTGAAGATGGGGGTGGGGGTTTGGGGGAGGTAATGATGATCTAGGATCATAGATTGAAAGCTTGGAAGGAAATATAAAAGATACGTCCTTTTCCTTAAATTCAGATCTGGTTGTGACTCAATCAATGGCAGTGACTCTTTCCTCTGGAATAAAATATAAACTCTGTTTTGCTTTTGAAGCCCATCCCAACCTGGCCCTAACCTATCTTTCTCCCTCTTTGGAAATTACTCGCCCTTCTAAATTCACATTCCAGTCAAGGAGCTTTCTTTTGACTTCTCATACGTGACAAACTTGCACTAGCTGTCCCTTTCCCCCATGTCTGGGCAGCCCTCCCTCCATCCCTTTGCTTTTTGGGGTTCCTATAAAATGCCGTTTTAGCTCCATCTTCTTTCTCAATGAATCCTTTCCTTCCTTCCCAAACTTCCCTGTATTTAATTCCTTTGTATACATTTGTATTTATTAATTTTATGTTTTTCCTATATATGCACGTATATACATACATAAACACAGACACATATATTGCATGTCTCCCCCTTTAGAATGTAAATGCAATGGCAGTAAGGATGCTTTCGTTCTTCATAATTTTATCTCCAATACTACCAGAATATTTGGCACATAGTAGGTGTGTAGTAAATACTTGTTGATTGATTGATTGTCGTTGTTGTTTGTCCATTTTAGAAGAGGACCAGGTACACCATGGGATGGTTATCTTGCCTGGTGAGTGAACTGGATAGGAGGCAGAGTTATACAAGTCATCAGCGTCACTCTCAGTTCCTGAGCCATGGAAGTCCAGAGGCAAGACAAAAATTAAGATGACTGACGATGACCAGAGATGCAGTGGATGATTTTACAATCTTCATTGTCTGATCAAGCTCTAGGAACTCCCCAGCATCTGTTTCAGCTGCCATGATGGCCGTTGGAACACGTTGTTCTCATCCACCCATTCCCCTGGGGGAAGTCTTCACAAGTCTGGGGTAGATACCTCTCTAATGCACCAAGCGATTTAAGACTGCTCAGCCTCCAACCTAGTTTAGCCCGTCTGCCAGCCAAGGGTGTAGCCTTGGTGCATGTTTTATGCACAAAGGCTTCTGGGAGCCATAAGTGAGTTGAGTACCACGTGGACACCCAAGGTGGGTGAGTTCCCACGCCTAAGGTGCTGGTCTTCCCGGAACACCTCATACCTCCAGGTAGATTGATTAACGAATACCATTACAACACGTTGCTTTTGCCTAAAGGGCTGAACTACTTAACTGAGCTTGATTTACCAGATTAAGGGGAGTAGGCCATGCTCTTTTGAGCCCAGACACTTTTTCCTGGCCCAAGTTCAGAGCTATGCTAATAATTACAGCACCAAGATTCTTGCTCCCAAATCCCCATCCCGTCTCTGTTGCAACTCCCTCAAGTTCTGAAGCTTACCCATCCCTGCAAGGCAACCTCTATTTACAATTTAGATGCTCTGTCCCACTCAAAAAGGACCTAGTGAATACTTGTTTTTATCTCAGGAAGACTGTATATTATTTTCCTGCTGGGGACACTGAGGTCTTCAGGATTTCACACTTAGCTGGACTTTCCTCCCATCAAAACAATCTTTTTTTTTTTTAAAATAGCTTTTTATTGACAAAACATATGCATGGTTAATTTTTCAACAATGACCCTTGCAAACACTTCTGTTCCAATCAAAACAATCCTTTGCTGTCTCACTGAGCACGGCTCAGCAGAAAGACTGATGAATTAGGACAGGAAGCCTTTGATTCATATCCTGCCTCAGACATTTGCCAACTGGAACTCTAGATAAGTCAATTCACAGTCCTGTGCCTCAGTTTCCTCATCTGCAAAATGGATTGCTATGAGGCTCCACTAAGAAATGATCCATGGGTTCCTGTCCCAACTACTCGGGCATGTTGGGGTCCCAGAAAGAAGCTACTTTGTATCTTTCCTAGGGGTTACTGAGGAACAGGGGCTTCTCTTTAACTGGTGTGCTTAAGCCCCCATCAGAGTATTCCTCCCAGTATCATTCACCCAGCTCAGTATCAGTTAACCAATTAACATCAAGTAGATTTTATAAAGGGATAGTAACAGAGAAGACATAGCAAAAACTCAAATGTAGCAACCTCTGAAACAAGTGACCCTCTTTCCTCCACACCTGAGCCCCTGGGAGAATAAGCTCAAACTGAAAGTGATCCTGGGTATGACACAACAGTTGGATGGCTTGTTTTCTGCCTTGCTGCTGTCTTCTTGGGGAACTGACCCTCTCCTGGGTTGCATGAAACAGGGCATGACTCAGGTGTGGCTCCTTGGCAGACTCAGCTACCCACAAGCGCCCTCCAGTATGGACTTCCTGGTGGTTTTCTGATCTTTCAAAGCTCAGGGGATTGGCCCATTCTGCCCCTGGTAGTGACTCATCTAAGATCAGGAAGGAAGGAATACAACTTAGAGAAGAGAGTGCCATCCATTCACAACCACCCGATGAAAGAGCGAGTCTAGGACCTTTCCCCAAACCTGGAGACATTTAATACTTTTGCCTTGCTAAGGATCAGGAAAGAGAAAGATTTTATCTGTCCATGTCTCCCATGCACACTAAGTTCCAATTCTGCAGCAGTTAAAAGGCTTTCATCACCTTACAGAAAGCCCACAGGAAAGTCACCTGAATATGTTCTCCATCAGGGAAGGGTTCACATCTATTGGACATTCGCCAGCCAATCAGCACAGCATATCCTGCCTGCTCTAAGGAGGGGGATCTCATCAGCCAACCCCCCTTCCACTTCCCCTATCCCTGCAATAATAGAGATGATGCAAAGTGATTTACTCTAGAACTGTTGTAATTACCATGACAACACCACACTAGACTTAAGATCTAGAGCTGAAAGGCACCTTGGAGGCCACTTAGTTGAATGTTCATTTTGCAGGTGACTTGCACATAGTCACACAGGTCAGTTAGCCAGAGAGGGAGATTTTAAACCCAGATTCCCTGACTCCCGAGCTTTCGTCCATGAGGAGGAGACAAAGACTCAGAACCTGCTTCAGATATTAACTGCAAAGCTCTGGACACTGTGCTATGTTCTTTCTCTCTTCAAAGTTTCCGTAAATTTCTTTTGATATTTGACTCTACACCTCTCGAACGACCCTCCTTCATAGGAAATAATTAAGCAAAACAGATCCAGTCTGACATTATCTATATTCTACTATCTATTGAGATGAAAAAAATTTATCAACACTCCCTCAAATTTTCCTAAAACACTCTGCCTGGCTCTCCCTTTTGCCCTCAGCACTTCCTACCTTAGATTACATTTATCTGTGTTCACCTATCACTAGCCTCTCTTCAGTAGATAATGAACTCACTGAAAGCAATAAATGTCATTTTAAAGTTCATTTTAAGACACTTTAACATAGTGTCTTGCTCATGGTAGGAGCAAAAATTTGGACACTGTCCAGAGAAAGATAATAGAATAGTAAAGGGCCTTCAACTTTCTCAAGAAAATGGAGGTATAGGGTGTTGACAAGCCTTCAGGGAGCCATGATTACTAATTTTAAATATTGGAAAGGGAACTACGGGAAGATGGATTAGAATTCTGTGTGTGTGTGTGTGTGTGGTGTGTGTGTGTGTGTGTGTGTGTGTGTTGGGGGGAGGGGAGACAGATTCACAAAGAACAAATATTGCCTTGAGAGAAGGACAAAGTAGCCATGAGGAGCTCTGGGAAATGGGAGGGGCCACCTCAGAAGATTGGGGCTCCTCTTCCTTGGAGAACTTACATCATCATTTCTACGTTTCAGTATCTTTATCTTCCTTCAGGCCTCGGTCAAGCTAAAAGAAGCTAGGAGGGGGCTTTTTGCTCAGGATCAGGTGGAATTAGGTGGTCTCTGGGGTCCTTTTCTACACGGAGACGTTGTGATTCTGAGAGGAATGTATGTTCCCATGTCTGTTACAACATGAGCTGTTTTTATTTTCATGTGGCCCGTTCCCATGGATGCACATTGTTTAGTCTACCTAAAGCCACCGCCCGACACCACATTCAAGTTTATTATCTGTTTTAACAACTGCTCATGAATCTTGCCTTTTTTCCTTTTGAAATCTGCCCCACCCCCAGCAGCTAGAATGAATCACCCCACCTCCTGAGGAATGCAATAGGACATTTATTTAAGAGAGTGCTAAATATAGAACAGCCATTCAGTGAACACTCTCCTAAAGAGGTAAAGTGCCTGGAGAGCGTCCAGAAGGAAGCGATCTGGCTGACGAATGACCTTATTTTCACGGGTTGTTGTGAGGCTCCGATGAAGTCCTTTGAATGTTTCCAAGGGCTACAGAAAAGTCAGTCAGAAAGAAAAGAACTCTGGAACCCTTTCCGACTTCTAGTTTGGCTTGGGGATCATCCGAATTATGCAAATGACGAGTCCCTGTTCCAATGCAGCTATTACAATCCACACCCTAGTCAGAAGATCGGAGACTGAATGGGTTCGGTGGGGACCTGAGGTTTCACCAGAGCCTGTGCAAACCAGAAAATGCCTTAAAAAGAATTGCCCAAGAAGTTAAGGGACTTGCCTAGGGTCACATAGACAGTCAGCTCTTTATCCTCAGTATCTCACTGCCTCTCCTGAGGCAGAATTGTCAGGTAAATGGAGAAATCAGGACGTGGAATCGTTCTCACCTTATCTCCACTTATCTCCCTGATAGGGCTCGGGGAGCCCAGGGGAGGGGAAAGACTGCTGGATTGGGAGATTATTATTATTATTATTACTAATGAACAGTATTTCTGTGGGGAGCGAGGTGACCCAGTGGACAGAACAGCGATCCTGGAGTCAGGCCTGAGTTCAAATTCAACTTTAGAGTATGATTCTGAGCAAGTCATTTCACTTTGTCTCAGTTTCCTCATCTGTAAAATGCAGCAATCCGTCTGGATGGCTTCCGAGCTCACGTCACTGTTTGCCTCAGTTTCCTCATCTGTAAATGCAGCGATCCTTCTGGATGGCTTCCGAGCTCACTCCCCCCGTGTGCCTCAGTTTCCTCATCTGTAAAATGCAGCGATCCTTCTGGATGGCTTCCGAGCTCACTCCCCCCGTGTGCCTCAGTTTCCCCATCTGTAAAATAAAGCAACCCTGGATGGCTTCTGAGCTCACTCCCCGCGTGTGCCTCAGTTTCCCCATCTGTAAAATAAAGCAATTCTGGATGGCTTCTGAGCTCACTCCCCGCGTGTGCCTCAGTTTCCCCATCTGTAAAATGCAGCGATCCTTCTGGATGGCTTTGAGGTCCTTGGCCCTTCCACATCCACCATTGCTATGATCTTCTCTGCAAAATCCTCCAGAACTCCGAGGGACGGGGACGGGGGAGGGGGGGGGGAAGGAGAGGGGGCGATGCTTTGGAGGCAGAAGACTGGGTTCCAAACCCAGCTCCAGCTGCTTGTAACGGGCCCCCCGAGGAGTCTACGGTCCTGGAGGCCGGAAGCCCCCTTGCAGCCCCTCGGCGCTCTCCACGGCCGCGTGGGACACAGACGGGCGCAGCCTGCTTTGAGGCGCTTCTCTCCCTCTCCCGGCCGTTCTCGGGGGCTGGCGAATTTGAATCTTCCCGCCTCTCAGAACCCTTTCACCAATTAGAGTCTTCCCTGGTGACATCACCACGCGACCAGCACAGCCTCCTGGCAAATGGAGTTCAGAGCGTGCCTACTTTGAGCGGTGCCCCTCGAAGCATCACGAGAAGCGACGTCCCGAGGGCGGGGCCTCCTTCGCCGGGACCACGAAGTATAACCAGAGTGAGATGAGACGGAAGGGCTAAAGGAGGGATTCGAACCTGGGCTCTCTGACTCCACGTCCGGAGCTCTTTCCCGCCTCCCTTTTAGTTTCCCCCACCTCAGATGTGTGAGTGGACGTACTCGGGGAACGCATAAAGTTCTTGTTTAAAAAAAAAAAGTGCGTGTAGGCGGGAAGGAGGAGGAGCGAACAAGCCGTCAACCAATCAGAGGCGGCTGTCTTCACTGGCCCCGCCCCGCCGCTTCCGCTTCCGCCTTTGCCGCTGCCGCTGCCTGAGGGGCCGGAGCCGGAGGCCAGTGAGCCAGAGTGCGGCCGCTGCGGATCCAGTGCCAGGGCCGGGGGATGGTGTGGGGCTCCCCAGGTGAGTGGGCGACCCTGCCACCCCTTCTCTGTCCGAGCCCTCGGGGCCTCGTGACCTCCCCGCGGGGTGTTGCAATACCCCCTCCCCCTCTCCTTGGGACCCTGGGGTGGGACTGCAGACAGCCCCCCGCCTTGTGTGACCCTGTCCCCGGACCCGGGACCACGGGCACCCCTTCTGCTGTCGCCCTGCCCCGAACGTGGGGCCGCAGCCCCCTTGTAACTCCGGCCCCGCCGTGGAGCTGCCGCGTCTCCTTCCTGTGACCCCTCGGAGCGCCGCAGACACCCCCGATCTGCCTCGGACGCGGGCCTGCAGCGCCCCTCCTTTAACGCCCCCCAGGGGCCCTTCACACGGACTGCGGACCCCTCTTCCAGTGCCCCCTCCCCAGCAATTGGGACTGCGGACCCCTCTTCTCTTGTCCGCTCCCCAGCAATTGGGACTGCGGACCCCTCCCCCCGTGACTCCTCCCCTACCCGGAGCTGCAGCCCCTCCGTCCGTTCCCCTCCCCGCGTCCCCCGGACAGGCTGCGGGACTCTGGTGCGGCCCCTCCTCCCCCAGGTCCCTGTGTGAGACCCCCCGACTTCAGGCGGGGCCCCCTCTCGCTGTCACCCTCCATGTAGGGCTGCAGGACCCCCAGGTCCTCCCGGGCCCAGCTGGACCTCCCTCAGAAGGCTTCAGTGCCCCCCCTTCCCCACTGGGGGCTGCAGCCCCTGCCATGTCCTCATAGATTCCTGTGACCCTCCCCTCCCCCTACACGCTCTGGGGCTACAGATCTGGCCCTTCCCCCGACCCGAGGTGGTTCCCTGCGCCCCCAGAAGTGCCCCCGGTGCTGCCGGCCTCTCCCTCTCTTGGCCCAGGGGCAGCCCCCTCCCTCTCCCCCCCCTGCAGGTGCCCCCTCCCTCTCCCCCCCCTGCAGGTGCCCCCTCCCTCTTCCCCCCCCTCCTGTGCAGGTGCCCCCTCCCCCCCCCCAGGCCTGCTGGTGCAGGAGGGCCTGACTGCCCCCTGGGGGTCTCCCTGGGAGCTGGGCTGCCCGAGGCCCCAGAAGGCCCAGGGAAGGAGGCCCCGAGGTGTCCGAGATGAGATCATCCGGCTGCAGCCGCCCGGGGCTGGGCTAGATTTTATCGGCAGCTTGGAGGAGGGACGGTGGGGCCGCAGCTGCTGGGAAGGGCCGGGAGCTGGAACTGGGAGGGGGCCGATCCGGGCCGGAGCTCGGGATCTTAGATCCAGACTCGGGAGGGGCTCCCGGCCGCTGAGTCTCACCGGAGGGGCCTGCTTGGACTTGCTCCGGTGTCAGTCGGGATTTGAACCCAAGGCCTCTGACCAGCAGCCTCCGCTGGCCCCCAGGGCCTCAGCCTCAGTCCGAGGGCAGTCAGCGCCTCCCTCTCAGTCTGCTGCCGCTTGATCCGGGGCCTCCTGGCTGCCCCCCCTCCCCCGCCTGGGCCGCTGTCCCTCCTCCGCTTCCCTGGCTGCCCTTGAGTCCTGTCCCGAGGCCTCTGCCCCCCCCCCCCTTGGAGTTCTCCCCTAAGCCCTGATGTGTTGGTTGTCTGGAGCGGGAGCCCCCTGAGGGCAGGGACTGTCCCCTCCCGGAGCCGCAGGTGGCCCAGGGCCTGCCTGAATAACGGTGCCCACGGAGCCGGGGTCCCCTCCCCTCAGCCCCCGGCCCGGAGCGAGTGCTCCCCCCCAGTCAGTCAGCAGGCATTAATGGCGACGGCAGAGGCCAGGAAGTGAGGGCCTGAGGCTGGCAGGCCGGGCTTTCTGGGCAGACCCGGTGGCTGCCATTGCCTTCTCCCGGGGGTCCCGTTTTGCAGAGGAAGAGCTTGGCCAGCGCCGCACACTTGGGAGGGGTCCCAGGCTCCAGCCCGCCCCCGCCTCGGAGCCCCCCAGTGTGTGCACAGAGTGGGGCCGAGTGAGCCACGGCTGGAGAGCCTCTGCTCCTGTCCTCGGGCTCCGTCCCCTCCCTCCCCCCGAGTCTGTCAGGACGCTGTGGACGCATGAATCCCGGACAGTCTGGGAGAGTTTGGGGGCGCCTGGACCTCCTGG
Organism: Antechinus flavipes; assembly: GCF_016432865.1. Lineage (NCBI taxonomy): Eukaryota > Metazoa > Chordata > Mammalia > Dasyuromorphia > Dasyuridae > Antechinus > Antechinus flavipes. The sequence continues at coordinate 7,716,066 of NC_067401.1, forward strand.
GGAGTGGGACTGGGGCTGAGCTTTGAGGGAAGCGCCTTCCGGGGAGGGGGAGGGGAGCTTGGGAAGGAGTGGGCTTCTCCCACTGGCCGGCTACTTGCTGGGGGTGTTGAGGGGTTCTTGACCTTGGATGGTGGCTGTGACCCTCGAGGCCCATCCCCTCCAGCTCTGAGGAGGAGCCTGGGAAGGCGCGATGGGCCCCCGGCCGCGGTTATGGGGGCCACGGGAAGTAATCACCTGCAAGTGAGAGGACGTGTCTAAGCACTGGGCACGACCCCTGGCACACGGATGCTCCAGAAATGGTGTTAATATTAATAGCTCAGAGCCCTGCGATGCTTTGAAGTCCGAGCAGCCTGAGGTAGCAGCTGCATAAATAATGTCCCCGTTTTGCTGGGGAGGAAAGCGATGCTGAGCCGTGACCTTGCCTGAGTTAGCCGAGCACTAGGTGTCCTGGGAGGAGCTGGAACAGCCCCGGTGGGGGCCACAGGGCAAGGCTCCTCTGTCCCCCCCCCACCTTTGTTTCTTACAGAAGGCGGTCGCTGGGGCCGGGGAGGAGGCGGCCCGCGGGGTCCCAGGCCCGCAGAGAGAGCCTGGAAGGGCAGGCCCCCTGAGCCCCGGAGGCTGCCCGGGCTGAGCAGGCCCAGGGGAAGCGCGAGGGACACGGTGTTCCACGCTTGGCTTTTCCGGCAGCAATGGGGCTGCGTTGTGTCACTCTGGCTTAGCAAGTCGGGTCTGTTAGCGGAGCTTCTCCGGGGCCAGAGGCTGTGCTCTGCCAAGCTGCAGGGGGGCAGGAGAGGGAATCTCCGTCAGACTCCGTGGGCCCAGGCCGAGCCTTGGCCCCCAGCACGCCTGCTTGTCTGCTTCGGGGTGAGCCACTTTCCGATCTGTAAAATGGGAGTAAAAGTGCTTTGCAGGGTGGAGGGGAGGGGGTGCTTCCCCACTTTGGCTAGTTTGCTTTGCTGTCTTTCTGTGATTTGGATGGGGAGAATTCAGAAGGATCCCAGTTGGCTTCAAGAAGGGGCTGGGACCTGTGGGAGAGGGAAGCCCCCTCGAAGGGCATTCCCATGAAAATGCTGTGAGGGATGTTGACTGTTGGTCACCAGCAGGGTGTGCCTGTGTCCTCTCCCGTGGTCACGCTGCCTCGTGCCAGGGGAAGGGGGCATTGGTCACCTCTGAATGAGGTGGGGGGCTGCATTCATCCCGGGGTCCAGATGCAAGAAGAGCCTCTCGTGCATCTGCTCTGGACCCTGGTCTGACAGCGGAGAGGGTTTGCTGCCTGGGGAGAGGGCTGGAGGGCCAGGGGAGCACAGGGGTGACTTGTGGAAGATGAGGAGGGGGGACCCTCAGAGATAACCAGCTTGGAGAAGAGAGGGTGTAACAGAGCTTCAGAGCTTTGGAAGATTGTTTTGATAAGAAAGAGAACAAATTTATCCTGTGGTAAACTGGCCTCTAGTCCAGGCCCTCACCCCCTCTCAGACGCCCTCTTGTAGGAGCAGCGTCAAAACTCTCCTCCAGCTACCTTCCATGGAGCCACGAAATTAATCTGGGCCTCAGTCCCCGATCTGACTCGGTCTCCTTCTGTTCAGGGCGCTTCGGCGGCTCCCCTGGCTCTTAGGGTCAGGTACAAATTTAGCTTTTCATCATCTGGCTCCAGTCTGCTTTTCCCTCCCCTTCACACACTAGGCCATGACCCGGCCAGGTCTATCAGCTCTCCTGCCTTTACGATGTCTGTCCCCGTGCCCGGAACACTCCCTCCTCAGCTGTCTCTGAATCCCAAGCTCCCTTCAAGGCTTCGCTCCAGGGCCATCTCCAAGAGGCCTTTCCCCATTGTACCAGATGTTAGTATGTTCTCCCTGCCCTCCTTGATGGGTTGAAGTGATAAGGATTCAGCTAAAATAGAAGGAAAATGTGTCCTCCCTGCTGGAGCTGTCCAGCAGCTGAACAAAAAGCAGGGAGTTCATAAGCGTTCAGTTCCTGGAAATAGTGAGCTTTCAGCTAGATGACCATTGGTCAGGGGCTTCACGGGCTAGATAGGAGGCTGAAGGGGATGGATTCTGAAATTCTGACTTGGCCAACACTGGCCTTGGAGAGAGAAGTGCTGAGTCAAAAGCCCAATTCTGTCACTTCTTCACTGAGACTATGAGTAATTCTTGCCTTTCTGCTCCTCATTCCTGTTCCTAAGATGGGGGAACTACCCTTATTTGGCTCAAAAACCTCAGAAAGTTGCTTTGTCGAATGTCAGATTACACATAAATAATCTTATTTCTCCTCCTTGCTTTTGCCACTCCCACCACTCAGTCTGACACGCCTGAATCCTGACCATCCCTTCTGGAGCAGCTTCTAAATGGCATCTTCTGGCCTCCGTGGCCCACCCTATCTACATTTGCAGATCAGTCTTCCCAGCGATAATGGCTTTGATCCCACTCAGATGTGCAGAAATTTTTCATTGCCTGTAGAATAAAATCCAAGCCCTTTAGCCTGACATCTGCTTTTTCAGCTTTATCTCCCAATTCTCTTTCACATCCACGCCACATATGTCCTCTCCATCTACCTATCCTTCAAAGCCTTGCTTAAACTGCTGCCTCTTCCATGAAACCTTGTTTGATTTCCTGAGCCGGCAGTGATCATTTCCACTTCTGAATCCTCGTAGTATGTTTTTTGATTCCTCTCCTATTTGTGCCTCATCTTTTAGTTTTTATCTGATCTCCTAGCCTGGATTATCAATTTGATGGCAGGTTATCTTTTGAACGTTTCTATCTCCCTCAGCTCTGCATATACAAGATGCCTCGTGTTTGTTGAGTAAATGAGTACTTTGTCTATTCTGAACAATAGAAGTCCGATGAAATTGTGATGTAGCTTTAGAGTGTCAAGAGCACCTTATTTAGCACTTTTAATTCCATTCCAAGTAAATATTGCCAACTCCTGGTGACGGTGATGGAAGAAGCAGTAGGACAGATGGGGCAGATAGGGACAATTCAAAAATCCTTTGTTTGATTTTGCAGCTTTTTGCTCTATTGGGAAGTCTCAAAAGTTTCTGCTAAATGTCTTTTGCCCCTGGTCACCTGTGACGTGAGACTTTTCCTGATTCCATTATCAGTGCCTCATGTTTATTTAATATATGCGTATTTGTACATATTTTCTCTCTGGATAGAATATAAGTTTTTAGGTCAAGAACAATTTCTTTTTTTTCTACATATCCCCAAGTTAAGCACATTAAGTTAAGGCTTAAATCTTTGTTTGATTGATAGCGGGGGGGGGGGGGTTGTCTTCCAAGTGATGGAGTAGAAGTGGAGTGGGCACCAATTAGAGATTAAAAATTGCTATGGAAAAGTTGATAAAAGTAGATGATTGTCATCATAATGATCCAAGGTGGACAATTAAAATCATTTTGAGGAGTTTAAAATCTCCTAGGGTCTTGGGAGCGAGGTAGCCCTGCAGTGGATAGAGCATGGGTCTGGAGTCAGGAAACCTGAGTTCAGAGCAGTCTCAGATACTAGATGTGTGACTCTGGGCAAATCACTTACTTCTGTTTGTTTCCATTTCCTTATCTGTCCAATGAACTAAAAAAGGAAATGGCCAACCATTATCTTTGCCAAGTAAAACCCAAAAGAGGTGAAGAATTAGACACAATTAAAAATGACCAAAGATCTCGAGCATTTGAATGTCCACTTAAACTTGTAGCTTTATTGATCCTAAGCTAATCACTTAACTTCCTGAGTCTTAGGTCCCTCATCTGTAAAATGGAGATAAAACTTGCATTAACCACCTCGTAGGACTTTGCTGATGTGCGGACCTTGGCGAACACTCGTGCTGCTCACTAAGACATGTCGGCAGCTCTTCCAAAGTTGTCAGAGTAGAGAGTTGCCGTGTTCCGAGTCCCTGAGCCTGCGTGTCTCCTAAGAACCAAGTCCTCCTGACTCTGTCGAGCTCCCCAAGCTCCTTTATGGGTTATTGTGAAGAAAACAGTCTCTAAACCTAAACGTCCTTGATAGGATTGTGGATTTGAGCTGGAAAGGATCCCGGGAGCCATTGAATTCAACCTAATTTTTTTTCACGGGAGGCTGAGGCCCCTAAAGATTGTCAGTCCAACGTCACCCAGGCAAGAAGATGCGCCGTTAGTGGATTCATAGGATTTTAGAACTGGCAGGGGTGTTAGTTTGAACCCATGTCCCAGAACTGGAGACTGTCGTGAGGAACCTGCAGAGCTAGTAGGAGGCAGGTAGAGGATTTCATCCCAGATCTCTGCCCTTAATTTTTCCAAATTGAGAAAACTGCGTCCCTGAGAAGCAAAGTGGTTCCCAGGGAGCTACAAGCTCCAACGACAGAGTGGATGTCCGAGGCCTTGTCAACCTGAGAACCTGAGCACTTTAAGGCTCATGGGACCCAAGCTGGGAGGGACCTCCAAGGCCCGGCCAATCCTCTCCTTTCACCAGTAAGGAAACTGAGGTCCAGAGCAGTGAAGTCATTTGTCCAGGCTAGCAGACTAAGTCAGAGGCAGGCCTCCCTGACTTCCAAGTGCGGGGTACTTCCTACTGCTCCACACTGCCTCTGGTCTCTGTCTTCCAAGAGTAGCAAACAGAAACTGAATGAATATCATTGTGTTCTCATCAAGTGAAGTCAAAATAAAAATAATAGCAACATAGAGCAGCCGCTTTCTGTTCTGCCAAAGGCTTTCTTCATCATTTAACATGATCGCTTAATGAGGGAGATTTCAGAGAGGGCAATTCCAGCTATTTAAGGGAATAGTTAATAATTAAACTGTTCCCAAGTGGAGTGGGCTTCTCTGGAAAGGGGTGGATGCCCTGTCTCTGGAAACCTGCAAGCAGGCTAGAGGCCTCCTTCGAGGCTCTGCTTGGGACTTGACTTCTCAAGGCCTTCATGGGAGATTCTGGGCATAGTGGGGATAGGTCAGGTCATCCTTGTGTTTTCTCACGGGCAGAGACCATGATTCGGAGTTCAGCTCCTCCTGCTGACCCCAGACCAGCTGTGTGATTCTAGAAAACCCATTACCTTCTCTGCTCTCAGCTCGTTGTTGAGCAAGTCAGATGAGTTAATGTTTCTTACGCACTTTATAAATGTTCACTCTTGTTAGGATGAGTTCAGCCCCGCCCTCCTCCCCTTGGCAGGGGTGACTCAGATTTTATTAGGCTTTTTCTACTATGGTTGAGCAAAAACTATAGCAGCAAGAGCCCCGTCCACTTACGTAATTGAGCAAATCAATAAAAATTAAAATTTAAAAAAATCAGAATGGAGCCAATCAGTTTATGCCTGAAGAGCAACAGGGAACTTCTTGAGAACAGGGTCATTTCTTTTGCCTTTTTTTTTTTTTCCTTTTGTAGTACTTGGCCCAAGCTCTAGTAAGTGCTTAATAAATGCTTCTTGGCTCTACCTGACTAATGGATATGGTTTTGAATGGATTTATTCCATTTCCCTCTGACTTCATCTTTCTGAATAGTACTTTAATCACATCATCGGGAGATGTTCCTTTAAAAAGGCTGTGCTTCTATTTTGAAGTGAGAGAAGTATACCATATCTTCTAGTTCCCCTCAGCACAATTCCTCTGAAGCCATGATTGGTGAGCCACTATTGTTCTAGCATGAGGGGTTAAGGTAATAAGAGAAAAAAAATGACCATAATTTTGGTTTTGTCATGAACTAATAATTTACTTGAGATATTTTATAAAACTCAAGCCTTACCTCTTTAATGCCTCCTCAGAAATCCTTAAATTCAGTATTTGTTTTCATGTTCTTATCTGTCCAAAGTGTTCTTTTAGATCTTTGGCTCTTTAAAAAATGGTCCGCAGACAACAACTGCCAATAAGGAAGTAAAATGGCTCTATATTGGAAATGATAAGAATTCATTTCCAGCATAACTACTTTCACTCTTTCCTCTTTTTTCTCTGTCTCTCTGCATCTTTATTTGTCTGTCTGTCTCTCTCCCTCTTTCTCTTTTCTCTCCTTCGCTCTCTCTCTGTCTCCTTTATTGGTGGGGTCTTTTTTTTTAAAGTCTGTCACTCCCCAAAGAAGCTACCCTTGCTGCTCTTCTCTCTCCCAGCAAACAAAAAGTACAGTTACAACATAATTACACATTCCCTGCATTGTTATATTTGCCTGAAAACATGCCTTGTTCCTCATCTGTCTATCTCCTGTCTATTGAAAAAAGTGAGACGAGCTTAGAGATGGTCCCTTGAAGTCACAGTTGGTCACTGCATCGATCAGAAACTTGATATCTTTTCGTGTCATTTCCATTTTCATTAGTTAGGTCTTTGGGTTATCCTGGTTCTGCTTATCCCATTGTGCATCACTGAATGTGTCACTGAAATTTTCAAATTTAGTATTTCCTTTTTTTTTGTTTGTTTGTTTGTTTTGTTTTGGTGTGTTTTGTTTTCGCTGAGGAAATTGGGGTTAAGTGACTTGCCCAGGGTCACACAGCCAGGAAGTGTTAAGTGTCTGAGGTCAAATTTGAACTCAGATCCTCTTGACTTCAGGAGTGGTGCTTTGTCTACTGCGCCACCTAGCTGCCCCTGAAATTTAGTATTTCTTGTAGTAAAATATTTTGTTATATTCAGATGTTAGAATTTATTTAGCTGATTTGTATAGTGGATGCCAAAGTGGAAAGTTATATACTTAACTTTCAGTTCTTTTCTCTCGCAGATAATACTGCTGTAAACATTTTTTGTAAATACGGAATATTTGTCTCTGAACTTCTTTTTTTTTTTTGATGTTCCCACAATTTATTTATTATATCACCATTTATGTCTAGATTATGTATATATATTTATTTATTTATTATTATAGCTTTTTATTTACAAGATATATGCATGGGTAATTTTTCAGTATTGACAATTGCCAAACCTTTTGTTCCAACTTTTCCCCTCCTTTCCCCTACCCCCTCCCCCAGATGGCAGTTTGACCAATATGTGTTAAATATGTTAAAATATAAGTTAAATACAATATAAGTATACATGCCCTAACAGTTATTTTGCTGTACAAAAAGAATCGGACTTTGAAATAATGTACAATTAGCCTGTGAAGGAAATCCAAAATGCAGGCGGACATACATGAGGGATTGGGAATTCTATGTAGTGGTTCCTAGTCATCTCCCAGAGTTCTTTCCCTGGGTGTAGCTGCTTCAGTTCATTACTGCTCCATTGGCACTGATTTGGTTCATTTCATTGTTGAAGAGGGCCATCGGAATTGCTCATCATATAGTATTGTTGTTGAAGTACATAATGATCTCCTGATCCTTGTCTCTGAACTTCTTGAAGATATATGCCTAATAATGGGGCTAATGTATCAGAGAGTACAGGACATACAGTTTTGTGTCTTTTTTAGTATGCTTCTAAATTGTTTACCAGAACAGTTGAACATATTCACAGCTGTGCCATCTGTATGCCTATCTTCCCACAACACCTCCAACAATGATCATTTTTGTCTTTTGCCCTTTTGGTCCATTCAGTGGGTGTGAAGTCAAACTTCAAAACTGTTTTAATTTGCATTCATCTTAGTGATTTGGAGAAATATTTGATGCAGATGTTGATAGATTATATTTCTTCTTTTGGATGACTTAAATTCAGATTTTGTCTTTGATACATACTGTGTGACCCTAGACAAGCATGTAGCCGTAGACAATTATCTAAGATTGTAGTTGTAGAAGGAGTCCTGAGGTGAGTTAGTAGAAGGTTTCTTGACCTGGATTTCATCAAATGAATGAAGTCATTGGTCTGACTAAAATAGTTAGAAAGAAAAAAAAACTAGCTCTACATGGCCAAAGGCTTCTGTTTTAAATGATATGATTTTAAATGGTATTTATATGATAAATATGCTATATGATAGCATCAGATCTAATATGGTTTGGAGAGAATTTTAACGTGTTTCTGGGAAGATTTTTTTTTTTATTTTACAATTCCCCTTATCCTATCTGCATTGATTTTCTTATAAAAGCATTTTAATTTTATGTAATCAGAATGACTTCACTGAAAGTGCCTTTATTATGGATTATAATTCTGTTATCCAATTTTGTTCCATACTTCCCACTCAAAAAACGATTGTCCTTGGTAGACGAGAAAGAAAACGCTGAGATGAATAGTTTTCCCTTTCTCCATCTATTTTTATCAAGACTAAGTAATAGTCTTATCCTGGCTTTGATCTTGCCCCTAAAGTGGCTTTAAAAAGCCCTTTTCCTTGTCCTTAGCATTTATAACAATTCTCATTTCATTTAAAGCATTCTGATATTGTTTCACTTAGGCCCACAGGGATCTCTGCTACTCATCTGTATTTATATTTAATCAGTTGTCCTTGCTTCTTTTTTCCATTTATTTCCTCTTTAGAATTTTAGCCGGTGAATGAATTCCATATGTACCAATATCTGGTCCATCTTTCATTGGAATTACTCATTTATATTACAATTTTTTCTTGAAAAATCTCATCCCTTTTGAGTCAGCCTCCCCTATAATATTTTAGCTGTCTTTCTTATCCTTTCTCTGAATTTAAAATCGGTTGTGCCAAAATCTAGGGTACATATCCAATTATTCCACACTTTCTTGGTCTTATTGATCATAAATATTAAGATGAGATAATTATTTTCTCCAAAAATTTCAGTGATTTGTACTTCTGTGACTAGTTTTTCTTCCTTTAATGGTCATAATCAATCCAGAATAGTTCCCCTCACTGCTTCTTCCAGTTTGAGGAGAATGTTGTTATCATTAAGCAAATTGATGATTTGGCTATTTTTCTGTTTTTAGCAGAAACAGAATTGCAGATAGCTGAAATCAAATTTCCTTCCCTGCCAGCTTTGAAACTTCTGAAACTCATTTATTCATTTCCAATTTTAGTCTGGCCTTTAGCAGAGGTTGGCAAACTACAGCTTCTGGGCCAGATCCTACCTAGCATCTGTTTTTGTATAGTCCACAAGCTAAGAATGGTCTTTCTGTATAAAAATATTAATTTGCCAGCCTCTAATCCAGTGGTTCTCAAACTTTTGTTCTCAGTATCTTCATGTTAAAAAAAAACTATCGAGGATCTGTTCAAAGAGTTTTTGTTCACATGGGTTATATTTACAGCTATTTACTATATTAGAAATAAAAAATAATTTTGAATTTGTAGACCCTCTGAAAGGGTTTCAGAGACCCCAACAATTCTTTGAACTACCCTTTGAGGACACTAATCTATACCCTAATCTTGTTTCCTATTTCTCCTTCCATTGATCTTTCCCAAAATATTCTCTACCATGTTTCAGTCTGGTGTGGGTACTTTGTAATAGTGTATTTCTTCCTCATAAGCCATGTTATTCTGATGTCTTTGATGTGCTCTTGTGGCCACATCCTGGTCCTGAGAAAAAACCTGCACATTTTCAGTGTTATCAGACCTTGGAATTACTTTATGTTAAAGGCTTTAGTTTGTTTTGCTTGTGACCCACATCTTGTGAAATCTGACTCTCTTCCTGAAAGTTGTCTTCTTGCTCACCCTTCGTTCTTGATGACTCCTCTGATAACCCAGACTGTCATGGATGCTTTTCTGATAGCTGGCTTACGAGTTACATGTGGCAGGTTTTTGTTTTTCTTTCCGCTTTCATTCCATCTCCAGGCAAACAGATTTTAACTGATTCACAAACTCATCTCCATTCCTGACTGAATTCCTCATTCACGTTTCTGCATTCTCAGCCCATACTCTATATCCTGTTAGCTGTTTACTTCCCTAGTCTAGTTTTCTTTTCTAGAATGCTAACTTTTAACTGGTAGAAAGGATCTATGGACCACTCATGTCCCTAAAAGTTCATTTGACCATAGAGACATAATTGGGTGAAAGGTATAAGAAAAAAGCTTTTAGCTCAACATTGGGAAAAAACTTAGAGACAATCAGAGCTGTTCCAAATGAAAAATGCTTTCTTTGTTGTAGTGAGTTGCCCATCACTGGAAGTATTCAGGCAGTGAGGCGTGCTTTGTACACTTGTTGGGGATTTTGTAGATGGGAGTCCTGTTTCAGCTATGCCTTGGGCTAGCTGGCCTGAGCTCAGCACTCAGCCCATGACACACGGCTGACCTTAGGCCAGAGCATAACTTCTCATTCCATCCAGTGTTCCTCTGGGCCATCTTACCCTCTGTCCTTTGCATGTAGTCCCCCAGTCACCTTTTATTGAATTCTCCTCTGTGCCTGACGTTACGACTGCGTCAGCATTTCGAATAATAGAATACGGACATTTCGAACACATACCAACTTTTAAATTCAGAACTAATATGTTTAATCTTGTGACTTGGAACTGTTGTGGTCTGTCCAAAGAAAAGTTGTGCATACTCTGCTATCATTAGGTCATAGCTATTCAGGTCTGGGCAATAAAAGGGGTACTGAGTGAATGAGTGGTGGGGAGGAGGGGTTCTATCTCTGAAGTCAAATTTGATTTATATATTTTAGGCAGAAGCAGTGGTAGCCATCCAGTTGTACAGTCATTTTTATGGGCCCTTTGCACCTCCAAATGAGCTTTGCCCCAGTCTCGCTGGCCTGGTAGCATTGACCTGGTTTTGCCATATTCAGAAGAGCTGACTGAGTAGCCCTTCCCAAATGATTCAGCAAGGAGAAAATAGTTTCAAGCATAAGATGAATTGAAAATGAACTTGTAATCTTCATAAGAATACCCTCCCAGTTCTCACTTCCTCCTATCTTGGATTTGTGTAACTGATTTATTTTAACTCAAGTGTAAACTACAATTCTGCATAGACTGGAGGATTCTTTGAAAATGGCCCCAACCCACTTGTTCAGCCTTTCTCCCCCCCTCCCCCCTCATTTCTTGTCTTTATACCTGCTACATCCAGCCAAATGGAACTACTGGCTCTTCTCTAAAGTCCTGTACTTTCCATCCCAGAACTAATAAAGGCTGCCCTCCCTTCACATCTCGAGCCCTCACTCTGGCCTTTGAAGCCCTTCCCCTTCTCTTCTTTAGGACCTTGCTCAGGAGCCATCCCCTCCAGCAAGATCTTCCCCAAACTTCTGCTACCTTGAGAGTGAGCCTTCCCTCTTGCAGGCTCTCCTCAAGTTTTCCTGGAGCACTTGATGAAGATCCTTTTGTCCTATCGTGCCCTACTTTGTCTCATTCTTATTTATGTTAGTCAATAAACATTTATTAAGTGCACTGTGCTGAGTGTTGAAATACAGAGAAAGGCAAGGACTTCCCATTGGGATGAAGCTAACACGAAATTGCTGGTTGTTGTTGTCCTTGCTGGAAGAGGACCAGAGGAACATCATTCTGCTATTGGAATAGAGGCGCAATCTGTCCAGCTGTGGCTGAGCAGGCCGGCATGAGCTCAGAATGCTCTGTCACAAGGCAGGCATAAGGTGTCCGACGGACACTTGGAGCGGACATGTCTCAGCGTGTGGATCTCACGGTTCCTTGGAGCTGCTACCTGGAGTTTGCTCATGGAGCTCAGTGCCCTATGTGTCATGCTGAGCGGTCCTGGGCCAGCATCTCCCGTGGTTCACAATCGATGCCAGAGTTCTTCAAAGAGACCTTGAGAGCGTCCTTGGATCACTTCTTCTGAGCTCCCTGTGTGAGTTATCTGTAAAATAATCTTTTAGGCAAATGTTTGGCAAATGTGTTTGGCATTCAGACAGTGTGGGCAGCCCAAGAGAGTTGTGCTCTCTGCAGTAGAGTCTGAATGCTTGGTACTTTACCATGAGAAAGGCCCTCACTGTCTGGGATCACAGGCTTATAACAATGAAGTCAGCCCAGTGGCTCTTCAGACCTTCAGTTTAGTAGGCAGCCTCATATCTTTCTCTCCCACACTTTCCTTTGGAGCTAGCTCTGGCATATCTATGTGTAAGTCAGTGGAAAGTACACTGCCAAGACAGTGAATTTTTCTACAGGAATAAGAATTCCTCCATTTGCTATGACCAGTACTGTGGATGAGTGGTGTGTCTCAGTTGGTGGAGAACCTCTGTTTTCTTGGTGTTGATTGTCAGGCCAAAATTTGCACAAGCAGCAGAGAATCAAACTCTTCTCTGTCGCATCTCAGCCTCAGAGGCTGCATTGAGTTCTTGGTCATCTGCAAACAAAATGGCACCAACTTTTTCCATTTTCATCTTGGCTTGTAGCCTTCTCAAAGTAAATAATTTACTGGGAGTGCAGAAGCTGACCTTGATACCATTTCCATCCTTGTTGGAAACATCCAACAATGGCACTGAAAATATCATGCTAAAATACATGGGAACAAGCATACAGCCTGGCTTCACTTCCTCGGTGACCGGGAAAGCATGAAAGCCTCGTCCTTTGGCATATGCAAGCGTCCGTCACAAAACTAGCGTACAGAATGGATGACTTCTCTGGGCAGTCATATTTTGCCATAAATCTCCACGAGCCCTCATGACTGACAGTACCACCAAAGGCCTTGTTCAGATCAGTGAACGTGGTTTGCGATTTCTTGGCATTTCAGAAATTGTTCTGCCATATCAGCTGTTCCCATCCTGGCTCTCAGGTAGGTGAATGTCTTCCAGGTGAAGAGTTAGTCAGTTAAGGCAGACTCTGACAAGAATCAGGCTCTCGTTGTCACAGGAAGCCTGTTTTCTGTTCCTTTATAAAGATTTACAGAGACCTTTTCAAACTCTTGGAGGATAACCTCCTCTTTCCATATAATCTGGAAGATTTCAGTCAGCTTTTATGTAAAGAGTGGACCCCTCTGCCTTGTAAATCTCACAGTTGGAGTAGAATCAGGAGCAGGTGCCTTGCCTCACAAGCGGAGACTAATGATGTCCAAAACCTGTTCTTCGGTTGGAAGTTTGGCTAGAGGGATTGACTTCTATTTGAGTATGTGATCGGTGGCTTCAGCATTGGTTGGTGATGGTCTGTTGAGAACAGGATGGAAGTGTTCAGCCTATCTTTCCAGGAGCATATCCTTATCACAAATCAGTGTGGCTCCATTAGCACTGAGTTGTTGAGTGCAACATAGATCTTTGGCCCATAAATAGCCTTCAGGACATGATAAAAGCACTTTGGATTGTTACTATCAGAGTAAAACTGCATTTCATCTGCTTTTACTGAGTCAGGAATCCTGCCTCTCTCTGAGCATCACTTGCACTTTACTTTTGATGGCGTTAAACACTGCCTCCTTAGAGATCTAGCTCTTTCCTTACACTAGGAAGTAAGCAGTGCATCCTTTAAAAAAAGGGGGGTGGAGCAGCTCTGACACCTGAAAGACTACTGAATCCCATTGCTGCTTCTGTCCAGTGAGAGGAAACCCTGTGGCCTGTGTGGCCTGTGTGCAGGGTTGTAACTACCGCTCCCAGGGTAACCATCCCTGCTGCTTCATCCCTTACCTATCGCCCCAGGACTTTGAGGTAGGTAAAAACGGTACATTGGTATGGATGATATCTTTTCAGTCTTGCATCAATTGGATTTATGTGAGGCTTTCACAAAGTCATTGGACTCCCTCTTTCAGAATGCATGGAGTCCCGTGGAAGACAGAAGCCAAGTGACTGGTGATCTTGTAGGATGTAGTAGATCACCTTGCTATTTTTGAGGTCTGACCAAGCTCCAAGTGCTCCACAGCACCTAATTCTACCACTTGTGGAAGAAATTACTCGCATCCACCTATACTACAGGGGAAGTTTTAATTTGCGGGGGGGAGAGGGGTTTGACACCCCACTCACCCACCAATGGATTTGAAGCCCCTTGGTTACCCTCAATCAGGTTTAGCCAGTCTCCTGAAATGGTTTATCAAGATGTACTGCTTCACAGCCTTCTGATGCCACAAGTGAGTGCTGAGTGGCAGATAGACCCCCAAAGTGAAGCAGCAACTCTCCCACCAGAGGTGCAAGTCTTCTCAACACCCACGTATTCCAACATGAAAAGCTAGCTACCTGTAAAATATATAGAGAATAGACAAAGTAATTCGAGAGAAGGCAATAACAGTGGGGGAGAACTGAGAAGAATTCCCTACAGAAAATAGGACTTGAGCAGACCCTTTTGGGTTTTGTTTTTTTACTTTCAAAATATATGCACAGTTTTCAACATTCACCATTGCAAAATCTTGTGTTCCAAATTTTTTTCTCCTTCCCTTCCCCTACCCTTGCACTTTGATGGCAAATAATCTAATATATGTTAAACATGAGCTGCTCTTTAAAAATTTTTTTTAAATTTATATTTCCTGTTTCTTATATCACTATAGTTATCGAAATATCCTATCCCATCTTCTTCTCTGAGAGCCATCCCATATAACAAATAGTCATTTTTATAAAGGAAAAAATTCAATACAATTGATTAGTACATTGAAAAAGTTCAAAACCATGCATAAAATACAATACTTGTGGAACTCCACCTTCTTGAAGGAATAGTTGGGGGTATCTTCTCATATCTTCATTTGAGTCTTGCTTAATAGTTAAAATTTTGGTATGTTATTCTTTTCATTTATGTTCTATGTATTCATGAAAAACTATGAATATTATTTTCTTAGCTCTGCCAGCTTCACTTCGCATCAGTTCATATAGATCTTTCTATACTTCTTTGTATTCATCCTACACATTATTTCTTATATCACAAGAATATTCCATTATTGTATTTACATCGTTATACCACAGTTTATTTAACCATTCTTCCGTTGATGGACATCTACTTTGATTCCAGTTCTTGGCTATCCTAAAAGTGTTGCTGTGAACATTGTAGTGAATATGGGAACATTTTTCTTATCAGTGGCTTCCTTGGGGTTTAAGTCCAGTAATGGAGTCTCTGATTCCAAATGTATGAACACTTTATAGTCACTTTATTTGCATAATTCCAAATTGTTTTCCATAATGGTTATATCATTTCACAGCTTTACCAACAATATACTAGCATAAACCTATCTTCTCACCCCTGCTCCAACATTGACTGCTACCATTTTTGCCAATTTGCAGGGTGAGAGATGAAATTCAAAGTTGTTCTAATTTGCATTTCTTCTATTATTAATGATAAAGAGCATTTTTTCATGTTGTCAGCACTTTGCAATTCTTCTTTTGAGAATTTTTTGTTCATATCCATTGAGTACTCATCTATTGTGAGAAACTTCTCAGTCTTGTACTCGGTACATGTACATATACATTTAAATATATTTAACAGTTTATGTATCTTAGGTATAGAACCTCATCAGAGAAATTTGATCCAAAAAATTTTTTTTCCTCATCAACCACTTCCTTTCTTATTCAAGATACATTAATTTTGTCTGTTCGGATACTTTTTTGTTTCAAGTAGTCATGGTTTATCAATTTTATTTTTTGTAATTGCTTCTATAACTTGTTGAGTTAAGAATATATCTCTTGGGGCAACTAGGTGGTGCAGTAGTTAGAGCACCAGCCCTGAAGTCAGGAGTACCTGAGTTCAAATCTGGCCTCAGACACTTAATTACTTCCTAGTTATGTGACCCTGGGCAAGTCACTTAACCCCAATTGCCTCAAACAAAAACGAAAAACAAAAGAATATATCTGTGAGAGGTTCTAGAGAGAGCTTTTTCTTTTATAATTTTTCACGGTATGTTCTTTAATACTAAAATCTCATATCCATTTAGAGTATGAAGGCCTAGGTTCTTCTAGACTGCTTCCTAGTTTTCCCAGCATTTACTTTTCAAATACTGAGTTATTGAGTTCTGTTGTTTCTGAATCTCCCTTGTCTAATATGTTCCATTATTTGACCTCTCTGTTCTTTTGAACTGACTCTTGAAGGAAGGCATAGGTAAGGAGGAAGAGCATTTTCCATGGGGGGAGGGTTAGGTGAGAGTTGACCTGTTGCTTTGTTGAACAGAAAAAAATCATTTCCCTCAAACCATTTCATCCCTCTATGACCACACTCCACAAGGTGACCCAATGAGTTCCAGAGGCCCGCCTCTTGGGCAGTATTAGGGAAAGGCTACCTCCCATTCTTGGATTGGTCGGATCCTCACTCCATTTTCCTGAGCCTTAGCTTTCCTGGACTTGACTTTTTATACGTTTTCTCAAAGGAAGGAGGTAGACTAAAAGGAAGGGAAAGGGTGTTAGTGAAGGGCATTCTCTCCTGAGAATTTTGACTCATAGAGCTGTCTTTAGGTAAAGAATTTATACTGGAGAAATATTTCTTAATGTTATCAGTTGAAACTAAGAGAGAGAGAGAGAGACAGAGAGAGACAGAGACAGAGACAGACAGACTTTAAAATATTTCCAGAAGATCCTTTGATTATGTCCCCACCCCACACGAGGGGGCTAAAATTTTTAGTAAATTTTTAGTGTACATTATGCTTCCTTTAGATATTCTTTTTCTGAGGCAGAGATTCTTAGCCAGGGGCTTGGAAACTTTAAAAATGTATATTTGGATAACTATTTCCATATATGTAACTTCCTTTATAATCCTCTGTATTTGATTTTGGGTGTTCAGAATTGTCATTCTGAGAAGAGCAAACTCGGGGATGCCATGAAACAGGGAGCCTCTAGAAGCAGAGGCCATTTATGAGTGGAGAAGGAGGAAAAGAGAAGTCTTTTGAAGGTCCTTTTGTTTTCTTTCATACTTTATCCTTCTTTTCCAAGAACCATAGGAAAGAAGGATGGTTGAAAAGAATGACAAACTACTTCTCTCTATTGTATATCCCTTCATCTTTTGTTTTAAATCTCCATGGAGCAGGAATAATGTTAAGGATTATTTGTGAGTTGTAATTATTCATGCTAACAGTGATGTTTTTGAGGGGAGTCTGAGAAGATGCCCTGTTTATGTTGCTTGTTTCACAGATTTTTCCTTTCCCAACAGTCTCTCGTTGAGACTGTGATTAGACAATTTTCAACCTGAAGGAGAACTTGAGTTTATTGGCATTAAATTTTAAGGCGTGTTCAGCTTTTTTTGCAGAAAAATGATGTCATTCAGTTTGGCTTCTTGCGGCTTGTCAGTGTTATAGCTTTTTATTTATCGATGTCAGTTGATATGTTTTGGGCACAAGCCTATTGACGCTCAATGATTCATTTACGGTAGCCACTTTCAATGCTCCCAATGGAGGAACTGAGGCAAAAGTCTCTGTGGAACATTAAGGACAAAGATACTACTAAATTATCCTTCCCAGAAAGTAGCTGGGGTAGATATCCTTGACAAAGCAGCAACTCTCTGAGCCTCCTAATAAAATAGAGCCACCGAAGAATTTGCTAGTTGGCACATCATATTAGTGACACATCTGGGTTGTTTCCCCATTTAATAGAGGTATAACCAAGCAATGGAAAGATCATTAGATTTAGAGTCAGAAGATTAATCGGCCAGCATTCCAGCTGGCACTGGGCAGGCTGCTGTAATTAAGACCTGGCTTTGAGTTCCAGCTGGAAAAGTATTTACTATATGACTGGAGTTTTGAGCTTCAGTGTTTCAAATATAAAATGGGTTTTAAAGTTTATGCTACCTTTTTAAGAAAGACTATGTGATGTAAATACTTGACGTCATTTAACTATGGGCTTTTTTTCTTAATGATAAAATTTGGTGTTGGGATACCCCAGTAAGCTGACGGCCTGCTCTCAGTTCAGAAGCCATTCTTGGTGTCTCTTAAGTTATTACAGTGATCCCAGTCCAAGTACATGATCCCATACTGCTTTTAAGAGATTGGAGTATGTTTGGAGAGTATAGAAGATTTTGTTCTTTTAAAGAATGTTTTATTCTGCTAGAAGAAACTAAAGGAAGTCTTCCTCCCACTCACGGAGAGTCACAGATTAGAGTGTTGTGAGATGAGAAGGCCGGGAAAGCCTGTGATCTGTACCCAAGCCCATTTATTTAATGAGCCCCCAAAGGATTAGATGGGAAAAGAGGCTGTTTTAAAACTATATAGCCAGAAGCAGTCCCTCATTTTGTTCATAGAAAAGTCTGCAGTATCTCATTTTGATCATTCACTTATAAAAATCAATCTATCGACCTATTTTCAAATGGACTTATGCAACCATTATTTCAAGTAGATATGAATATTGAAAACATTGAATACAACTCTAGACAAAGAGATAATTGCTTATCAGAATAGGAAAACATAAAGTCTCCTTGATCCAACTTATTCCTGGTAACCTCTTCCAAGAAGCAATTTAATCAGCTTATTTCATCTTGCATTTTAGCTGTCCTGTATAAACTGCCTGGTCCTGGGAAATTCTGTATTAGGTTTGTTCCCAAGGCTTTTCTGGACAGATGTTCTTCCCAGTAGATGGGCTTCTTTGGCTCCAAATCATTTGCAGAAGTCCCATAGGTTAACTAGTTCACGTGGAGAAAACCAGTTCAAATGTTATGGAGCTAACCTGACAAAATAAATTATAATAAGCAGAACATCAAAAGAGAAGTGCCCAATTCCCCTGGAATTCTGAGAATGTGAATTTTGACATAGCACTTGCTCTTCTGTCTTTACTCAAACCCTGTAACTTATGTAAATGGTTCTTAAAGAGGATTCATGGGGACCTGATTTGGAAAATGAGCTCTTCTGACTCTTGATATTAACAGAGACTTCAAAATAGGAAAAGAAACCTCATTTAAAATGTTCTTTACAATCACTAATACAATTTTAAATGTGAAATTCTTAATCTAGTTTTGAAAACCTATTACTAAAATTTTGATCATTCTAAATCTGTATATCCCAGAAAAATAAAAGAAGAAAAAGTCACCAATATATATTCAATTAAATAGATTCAATATATATTCAATTAAACCTAAAGAATGTCAAGTACTTGTTCAGCTTTGTTCTTTGTCTTGTTCTTAGTTACCTTCAGGATTAAAAGAGAAAAAAAATTATCAAAATTTATCATTCAGGAATATCATGTTTACTTATGCTTTTGTCATTATTCTTAATAGAAATACTTGAAAGCCATTCGTATACATACGTACATGTACACACACACACACACACACACACACACACACACACGCTGGTTCTTAGAGAAAACAGTATAATCATGTTGCTTTTCTCAAAATGAAGTTTCCTATTCCATTAAACTTAAAACTTTTACATAGAATTTGAAACTTAAAACTTTTACATATTTATTATATATCTTTGAAAATTATCTTCCCTTTGAGCCTATTTATATGTATATATGCCTATGTCTCCATCCATAGACACAGAGAGAAAGAGATTCTCATATCATCTAGAAAAGAAGTATTACTATGCAGACCTGAGTCTATATCTAAATGCATAATCATTAAGAAGAGGATGGCAGCCAGGTGGCGCAGTGGATAGAGTGCCAGCCCTGAAGTCAGGAGGACCTGAGTTCAAAGATGACCTCAGACACTTAACATCTCCTGCCTGTGTGACTCGGGGCAAGTCACTTAACCCCAATTGCCTGAGCAGCAAAAAAAATAAATAAATAAATAAAAAATAAAGAGGATGACAAAATAACCACTTAGTTACCTAGTTATTTAGGTTAAGAAATTGAAAAAAATAGTGACCCCAAATTCAGAAGCGTAAAATTTAAAACATTAAGGTTGTTCATTCGTCTTTAAGAAACAAAACATTTACAATTCACCTGCCCTAGTTAAAGTTTGCTATGAAAGGAAGATGGAGAGACATGGTTATAACAGTGTCAAATCTGTCTCTTCAAGGGCACAGCATAAGCATAACAGGATAAACTTCTTTGCTCTGTTTGATTCCAAGAAAGAGTTATAGGATAACCTGTATTTTGGAACAGCCAATCATTTCTCAAAGATCCACATTATTCACCAGGTATAATAACCAGGGCAGGATTTCCTAGGTGGGAAATTTTCCTGTTTAAAAAAGAGGTAACACAATATGGGAAAAACTGAGTCAAGAAGATCCAACCATTGTAGTGTCCTTCTGGAGGTCCCTGTTTGGGCACCAAAATGTAATATCTGGACTAGCTCTCTGCAGGACCATCCTTGGTCTTAGTGGAGTAGTGAGGGAGGCAGGAGAGCCACCATGATGGATGGTCTAAGCTGGAGTATCTCATTTCCAGTCTTTTCAGCCCTTAAATACCTCAATACGATTATATCATTACAACTCACTAAGTATGTGTGAGCTAGAGAACCATTATCTCATCAATCACACTGCGTAAGTGCTAACCATAAGCACCCTGCTGTTAGTATCCCTTGCTTCAAGTAGAACACAGGTGGTCACACCCTCCTTGATTTCTCAGGAAAATCAGGAAGGGAGGTGAGCACCAAAAGGGAATGGGGAGCCAAACCAGATATTGACAGCAGGTTCCCTCTGGACTAAACGGTCTTATACCTTATCTAGAGTTCCCCCTCTATTTGTGGCCTTCTACAAAGCATCAAAAATAGGCTCTCAATTTTCCAAGGTGGAGATATTCACCTGTAGCAATCCTCAGATCATACTCCCTTTGAGTAGCATGTAGCATTTTCCTTGAATGGTAGGTTATTGACATAATGATAATTCAGATGATCATACCTGAAAGCAAGACTGAGAACAATATCAAAGTGCAATCCCAAGAAGTGTTTTCTCCAAGTAGCAAGCTTTAGCAATCAGTTTAGTGGTCAGTATAATTATTATTTTTCTCATATCTCATAACAATAAGCACATATAAGACCTCTGATTCATCCTTTCTAATTTAAATCCATCTTGGAGCAGAAATAAGTCATTAGAAATTAAGAAATTAATCACATTCTCCAGTGTCACAATATAATATATGATATTTCAATCAAAACCCACAAACACACTGGTAACTAAGCTTTTAATCTAACTACCCATATCTTAAGGGATTACATTATTAACCCTTAAGGCAGACATAAAGTCTTTAAGTCTGCGGTCTGTTGAGACTAAGTTGATTTAATAGTGTAATTTTAATACATGCTCCAGGCTTAATTTTATAATTTTCATCAGCAATATCCAGTCAGATTTTTAAAAATTATAAAATAATCTTGCAGTCCTTTTACTTCCATTGTAATAGGTTTTAGTTTCTCACTTAACCATCACTTGAGAATTCTACAACAGACTGTTAGCAAGGTTAAGATTTTGTTACCTTCCCCAAACAAGGTTCTGAGGAACCTGAGCAGTCACCAAAGAACTTCACAGATAAGAAAAAAATCTATGGTCCTTTTTTCAGTCAGTAAGTTATTATTATCCATTTTAAAGCAAAATAAATCAAATTAAAGGTTCTAGGTGTAAAACCGTATTACACACCAAAATTTTAGGTGTAAAATTTTATTATCAATAGCTTAAACTCATGCAAGAGCTTCATTTTAAAAGTTACCATCTCCTGAGACACAGGCTGATACCAAATGATTGGTAGAAGGATAGTCTTCCTCACTATTCTAAACTCCCCAAATTTGCTCCAATTTGTTACTCTCCCACCTTCTTTCCTGGAAAGGATTAGAAAAGTATATTATGCTGAAAGTTGGGGCCAATACCCTCCCTTCTTGTACAAGAAGGTGAAGTTTTCTGATTATCAAAGCCCATAGATATGTCTGTAGGATGTCAAAGCCAATTGTTGGACTGCCTGTTTTTCAAATTTAGGTCAGAATTTTTCATTCTCAGGGTCTGTTCAGATGTGCTAATAAGCCATTTGGAAACAATATTGATTTTTCTATAGCCAATCTAAATCCAAGTACAGTGTTAAAATCAGATACTTCTCAGAGTCAGGGAGGGTTGTGGTGGTGATGGTGGTGGCGGGAACATAAGGATATTCATCCCCTGAATTTAATCCTATCCAAACATTTTTACAGAAATTTTTAAACTGGATTTTATATACATATATAAAGAAATCTATAATTAGAAATTATAGAAATCTATAATTAAAAATAGAGCACCAGCCCTGAAGTCAGGAGGAACTGAGTTCAAATCTGATCTTAGATACGTAACACTTCCTAGGTCTGTGACTTAATCCCAATGCAAAAAAAGAAAGAAAGAAAGAAAAAGGAAAAAAAAAATCTTTTTCTAGTTAGCCAGGAGACAACTCATAAGAATATCTTTAGAAGAAATTGAATGAGATCCTATACTTTGTGGAATATAATTTTTTTTACTAAGAATATTTGAACTAGAAACTGAGCAACCCAAAAGAAGAATGATTTTGGAACCATATTTTTATTTCAGATAGAATCACTGAAACTTTAACTGAAACCAATTTACTGAACCATTCAAAATAAATTTTTATGTCAGTCCCAAGTTTTGTTAGTGAGGGTAGGAGTAACACCATAAAATAGATAACTTAATCAATAAAAAGAAAGATTGAGCTTCCCAGATGATTTCTGTCTTATCTTCAAAATGACACAGAGGTATATGCCAGATATGCATCCTTATTAGAATCCCTTAGCCCTTGATCACACCACAGTCCCAAACACTACTAGGGGTGGATCAGAACCTAAACCTGAACCAGCTGGAAAAGAAGGTCTTACACTGACCCAGCAGACCCAGTCAAGCCAGACATAATGGCCTTAACACTTAGACAGGTATCTTGTTTACATGCCTGAATGGAAATGAGGTGTTTTAAAGAGTTTGTTTTCCCAGAAGGGCAAACAGAGCACAACGTTTTGGGGAAATGTCTTATTTTTAGTTTAAATAGATTTATTCAAATGAAAGCGACAAAAAACAAAATACAGAAGATAATTTGTCTTCCTTACAGGGAATTTAAATTTTTTTTTATTTATTTATTGAAGAGTGGGATAGGGTGGGAAGCAGAAAGTAACCATCTTTAAATATACATATATTTATATATATCTGTCTTTATGACCTGGCTGAGGTTCTCCTTCAAAATTCTCCAAATAAGCATGTCTTTCATGTACTTGAGAACTTCTGAGGTGAAAACTTTCCACCTTATTGTCTTATTTCATCTGGGTCACCATATTTGTTATGAGAGAACTATCTTCTCTCTTGAGTTCATGTAGTGGGTTAATGCTGCCAAATACATATTCACCATAACAGAAACATGGAGGTAAAAACTTAGGCGGGTTTTGTTTGGTTTTGTTTTTTTATCCTGCTCAAGCATAGATTCAGGTCTCAGAGAATATGGAAACCCCTACTAGGAATCTTACAAGCCCGGTTAAAGGCAAAATGATATCAGACTGATCAAGAAATCATTCATTTACATATTACAGTCTTGTACGTTTCTCTTAAGCCATGCAAGTTAAAGAGAAGATAGATCCATAATCCCATGCTTCTTTCAATGTCATAAAAGTAGAAGAAACTTAGCTAAACCATCATAATTTCATACATTTCCTTAGGAAATGGCCTTTTTGTCCAACGAGCTCTAGAGAAAACTGAGGGAGATTGCAGATTAAATTGCACTTAGAGGATTCACAAATAGTATTTGAATGATGTCGTCAGAGGTGTTCCTACATAGAACGCCCTCCTGTAAGATGGATTGGAACAGAGTCATTCTTCTAATAGTCCAGGCTAGCCATGAGAGCCTGAAGTAGTGTGGTATTGACAGAATAATCACAATGGAACACAAGGAGATGGCAAGAGAGTAAAAAAATAGCCTGTTTTCTATGTGGCAGATTCTAAGAGATGTGTCAATTAAGAATATGATCAAAGTTTAAAGGAAATACAAATGGGGGCTTAAACACTGAGCTTTGAGTGTTAGGACCTGTGGTTGTAGGTTATAGGGGCTAGAGCCGGAAGGACAACTAGAGGTCATTTTGTCTTAACTTAGGCCAGTAAGATCAGGGACTGACCTGGTCAGGTCACGGTGGCCATCGAACTGGGATCTAAATCTAGGCAGATCCCTTGCCTTCACGGCCTTGGCTTCTTCCCTTCCACAAGGCATCTCTCAGGGATGTCTAGGAAGCTGTTGGAAATATGATCATAGAATTTGGGAGAGAGGTCAGGACTCCAGAGGAAGATTTGGGAATGATCTGCTGAGAAGTGATAGTCTACCAGGGGTCCTCAAACTTTTTAAATAGAAGGTCAGTTCACTGTCCCTCAGACTGTTGGAGGGTGGAACTATAGTGAAAACAAAAACTTTGTTTTGTGGGCCTTTAAATAAAGAAACTTCCTAGCCCTGGGTGAGGGGGATAAATGTCCTCAGTTGCTGCATCTGGCCCGCCGGCCGTAGTTTGAGGACCCCTGTAAGCTTTGGGAGGAAAGCCTCGGGGGACACTCATTTGTGAGAGGGTAGATTCCACCCTCCTCCCCTTGAAAGACATTAGAGGATTTATTTTGTTATCTTTCCCGGAGGGCCTTGGGCCTTTCCCTGGAGAGCATCATGTCTCTCGTTTTCTTAGGCACTTATGTTTCCGATGAGGGCTTCATGTCCACTGAAATAGTAGTTGCATGGTAGTCTGATTTTGAGTCAGCACTAAATTATTTTTCCCTTTTTAAATTCAAGCTTCTTATTTTCAAAACACTCATAATTTTCCACATTCACCCCTGCAAAATCTTGTGTTCCAAAATTTTTTCCCTCCCTTTCCCCCACCCCCTCCCCTAGACAGCAAGTAATCCAATATATGCTAAACATGTGCTCTTCTTCCATACACGTTTCCACAATTACCATAGCACTAAATTCTAATTAGATAAAATATGTTATTGTGATCTAAGGTTAACTGCCTTTTGTCACTCTACAAGCAGGGACTTGGCAGTCTATCTTCTGACCAAGCTGTTCAGCCAACCTGCTCGCCACATGTGGTTCCAGATGTTCTAGACTGTGCAGAGTGGGCTGATGGGCTGATGGGAGGTAGAGTGGCCAAGGGAGAAGTTGTCCCATAATCCACTGGACTCCTGAAAGTGTCTTCTTCCTGCCTCTGCCAACAGGTGTGGTGAGGAGACAGCAGTGCCCCCTCTAACCTAAGGGTCCTTGGACTTTCAAACCCAAATTACTCATCATGGTGGTTATTTCACATTACGACAGGATAGATTCTGTTCCATGTACTTAGCTGTACTTTAAACTTTGAGAAACATCATGTCTGAAAAACCTTTTTCATCCTTAGCTATTTTCCTTATGTGGGAAGCAATTCTTCATGAGCACTTATATGGGATTTTTCTATAAAAGCATTTAAGTGTCTTGTGTAGATAAAAAGTCTTTCATGGGCCCAGCAGGACGAGGGCTGCAGCTCTCAGCTTCTGTCTGCAGTCTCCGCCTCCTCCCTCTCCCGCCTGCTCCCTCCGCTAATGGGCAGACCCCCCTGGGCTGTCTGTCAATACCATCCAGATAGCCAGCAGAGAAGTGGACACGGGCTGGTTTTAGCCAGAGGGAATGAGTGTTAACTCTGCCAGTCCCTGGGTGGAAATTTTCCTTTCCAAGTGCACCTGGCGCTTCTTCAGTATCCCACCACTTGCTTGTATATGGTAGGTCCTTTGATGGTAGATGAGGCGTCAGCCATATCTGGGCAGCTCTGTCCAGTCCTGTTGAGGGAGGTTGTTGAGGTGTTTGGCAGGAAGATCTGGGACTTAGAAGGGAGGGAGCCGTGGCGAGAGGACCCTCCTGGCTGGTGGGGGTGGGAGGCAATGAGTGGCAGGATTTCCATGATCTCTCCTCCCTCCTCAAAGAAGTTCCCCCAGGATGGACAGCACGGTAGTTAGTGTAGGTCTCCTGAGCCTGCGTTACGGTTACAGGGATTTTAGCAGCGAGGCTCTCCTCTTGTTCTCTCTAAGTGGGGCCCCCTGAGCAAAGTTGGGCAGGTGGGGTCTTCAGTCCGAGGCTCCCACCTTCGTAGGAACCCGAACCCCTTTCACGCTTGAGCTAAAGAGAATTCCTCTTGTTTCTGCTCCTCTCTCCGTTGCAGGGTAAAGGCAGCAGTAATGCTCACATTGGCGAGCAAATTGAAGAGGGATGAGGGCGTTAAAGGATCCCGTCCGTCTGGCACCACCTCGGACTCCACGCGGCGAGTGTCTGTGAGGGACAAACTGCTCGTTAAAGGTAACCGGTCAGCAGCCATCAAAACACTCCCGCTCACTGGAAGGAAATCAAGGTTAGGGGAGTTTCTTCTACCAGCCGGTCCCTGAAGGAAGGGGCTCGCTGGAGAGTCTGTGTTGAAGACACCAGCAGTTCCTCATTTGGGCTTTGCAGGCAGCAGGGGCCTGGGATCACCCAGAAGCACGGCCTGCCCCAGAGGAGAGAATGGGCAGGATGCTCCAGCTCTAGGTACTGAGGAGGCTGGCTGTGGGCAAGGCTGTCTTACGTTAAATGCCCCGGTCAGTCTTTTTCACTGGAGGCACCTGAGTCCAACCCCCTCATTTGACAGAGGTGGAAAACTGAAGCCTACAAGGGCCCTGACTTGCCTAAGGCCATGCTAGCTGTTCAGTAGCGGATCTAGATTCAAAGTCATTTTCTGTGATTTCAGGTCTTAGGGTTCCCCGTGCTCCACCCTATGGCTCCCCAGAGAAGGCTGTGGGGTGGAGTGTAGGAAGAACCATATGAGTCTTGTCTGTGCCCTTTCTCTCAGCCCCCCAGCCTCTGCTCACTGCTCACCCGGATGTCTGGCTGCTGAGCTGCCTCCTAAGTTCCATCATCCACCCTCTGCTCAGCGAGCTCTAGAGCCTAAATGCTACCTCCAGAACCAGACATCACCTCTGCTCCCTCCTGTAGCTTTGGGGCTCACTCCCCCCAGCCAGGCCTTGCCTCCCTGCGCTCTGTGACCCAGCAGCCATATGTATTCAACCACGGGATGTGCTGCCCTTTGCCTCTGGACGCCCTGCAGCGTGGATCTCCAACGGCTCCTCCTTTCTTCCCCTGGTCTTCCCCTGTTCCCCCAGCACTCCTTCCTCTTGTAGGCTGTCTGTCTGTCTTGTACACGTGGTCTCCTCAGTGAGAAGGGACGTTCCCTGAGGGCGAGGGCTCACTCTTTGTTCTGTTTTACCTCCCTTGGATCTCTGCTTAGCAGAGTATCTTCCACATAGGAAGTGCTTCATAATTGTTTGTTGCCTGATTGAGTTGAGAGACCTTCACTAACTCCCTGCCTGATATCAAGCAAAACACTTTGTCTCTTGGGTCTCATCAGGAAAATGTATTAATTAGACCCTCAAACTCTGGGATCCAAACAGGTTTTAGAGTCAAGTTTGGGAGCATCCCAATCAAAATGAAGTTTGTTAGAAGGGTAACCTAAAGAATCTCCTGAAACTATCCTTGGGTCTGTGCTAGCGGAAGGTGTTTGAGGTGGAGCTAATGCAGAATGTTAGTGGCCGGACTCTTGGAAGTTTGCCCAATTCCAGCACTCGTTCATCCGGCTTCTTTGGGCACCAAGGCCCTCTTGCAGCCCGTGGGACACAAATATGTGAGAATTCCTGCCGCCATTGAGCTTAGAATTGGCAGTTGACTTTTGTGTTTCATATTTTGCTTTGATTAAAAAGGTCTGTTTGCATTTGCTGAACTTGGCCATGGGAAGTAGGGGCTATGCTTGGCCTTTGGGAGCATTGGAGTAGGCACGGAACTTGTGCCCAGACTCGGGGATCTCCTTCTAGAGCAGAGCAGCTCAGGTGGCCGTTGTTGGGGGGTACTCCCCAAGAAGGAGGGCCGTCCCTCTGGGAATAGGGCGCCTTGGGAGGCCCTGGGCCCCTCCTACCACAAGGCTGAAGGATGACTTCTGAGGGTTTTGTAGAGGATGCAGGTTGGGCGTGGTCCCTTCCACTTCTGGGATTGTCTACAGGTCCCTCCACAATTTACAGCTTTGGTTACTGGAAAGCCAATGGAATAAACCTTGCTACTTTCCCTATAGCTGAGTCTCCTAGGTGTTGTGAAACCTAAACTCTGAAATGCTGTTTGGAGCTGGCAGCTTTCCAAGGGTTCGACAGTAAAATTAAGGTGGATTTAGTCCTTATTTTATGCCATGGTCAAGCCAAAGCAGCATCTGGGAGCATTAGCTCTTCGTAGAGCACTTCCATTATGGTGCATCAAGAGGCTAAGCATTCGGTGAAAGGGGTGGGAATCTGCTCGTAGATTCTTAGGGCACCCAAAGTTAAGCATTTGTCCCTTAGACTCTCTTAACATTCATTTGGCTGTAATTCCAAGTGGAAGAAGTTGGGAGGCCCCCCTGCAGCAAGAGCCAGAATTTGACCAGATGTGCTGAGGAGGGCTCTGGTGTGGGTCTCCGAGGTTCTTGCTGGAGCAGAAGAATTGGACTGGCCTATTCGTTTGAGCAGAGATTTCTAAGTTGACACAATTTTCTCATGTGTGGTTCCAGGTTCTTGAGGGCTGTCTGTCTGACGACAGGAGAAAAAATGTGTGTGCTGGGTGCTGTTTCTGTCCTTGTAAAGATGGCCACTTGGGCTTTGGACGGGGACATCCATGGCCCTTTTTTTTTACTTGTTCTGACCCACAGTAGCCCAAGTTAATTGAGTGCCTTCCTAAGTAATTGAGTGCCTTCCTAAGTCTAGCACCTGTATGGGGAACCTCTGGAAGTAGACAAGGCCAAAGGGCTGCCTAAAGAGGAACATTTGGAGCAGGTTAAAGTTTCTGTGCTACTTCGTGGCTGGATCAAGCCCTGGAGTGGCCACAGTTTTACAGTCTGGATAAGATGGGGAGACTTGATCTCAAAATTAATATAATGTGACAGTTTATTTAGAACCCATTTTAGGAGATTTTGCATATTGGGGTGTAAGTAGCCATAATCAGCAAGAATTTCTGTGTCTGCCTTATACCAGTAAGTGCTGGATACACATGAATGAGCCTGATCAAGTGAGATTTCCCAAGAGTCAATTAGTATTTATTAAGTGCCTCTTGTATGTTAAGTGTCAGGTGAGAGTGCCTCAAGGTTCTGGAGAGTCAGCTACATGGGAAATCAAAATCTTGTGTCCGTAGTCTTGATTTTGTAGCTAGCAAATTCTCTAAAATTGAGTTGTGGCCTTGATAATTATAAACTAAATAGCCACTCAATAAGAACAGCCTTTCAGCTATCTCTAGCTTATTTTGAATATTATATTTATTTTATAGAGTACTTATATCTTGAAATTTTTCAAGAATCTTACCTATATGTTTTCTAGAAGGCCAGTGTAATTTGAAGTTTATAATCTGCTATCATAGATAATCAATTGCTATTCAAGTGGACTGTGAGATTTTATCTTTAGTTATGAAAGAAAAAAAATCCATTTTCTTGGAAAAAGGTTTATAAAATTATGTAACGCCCCCCTCCCCTCAAGTGCCTTTCAAAAAACTTTGGCAAGTAGATAAAATCTGACTCTCTTCTTCTTGGCTCTCCAAGATGGCACTGCCAAAAACAAGAAGATTAAGAGATGGACTTATAATGTAATTGAGCTCACTTATGCTTATATTAAATGGACTCTGTGATTCTGGAAATTTTAGACCGCTTGTAAAGAAGGCTAAGGACAGCAGAAAACCTGGAAATCTGATCATATTGATTACTTCAAGAATAAGATCATGGCTGCATCTGAGAAACAGTGTTCCCAAAGCTAGTTAAGATTCCTTACCAAGAAATATCTTTACAAGATCAGTCTGTGTTTGACTTTGTGTGGTTGCATATAACAAGGAGATTTGTGAACTTTGTTATTTCCGGATTAGTCGAGAAAAGAGAGGATCAGGAACTGAAAATTACATGGAGCTTTTTCTTTAGGGCTTTGCATTTTCAAGACTGTTAAAAGAATGAAATATTTTATAATATATTTTGTGAATTTTTTCTCTTTATGAATTATTTAAAAAAAACATTTGAATGTTAACTTAGGCCAGATTTTTTTAAATGATACTTGTAATTTTTTTTATTATGAGGTATAATACAGAAAATGCCCTGCGTTATCTGGAAAGCCCCAAATAGTATTGACATTGATCACTTTTGAAGAATTTGGTGTTATGAAGCTTTAATTCTACTTTGTTAGGACCCTAGTGATACCTGAGATTGGCTTTAATTCTTCCTTTGAAGGGTCCTCTCCTTCCCATTATGGAAATACAGTCTCGAAGGACTGCTCTCTGGGAGTCCCAGATGTGGTCAACCTATGACACAAGGTTTTTAATACTGTTTTGTGCCCACACCCATTCTTTGTCCTCTTTCACCATCACTTGATTGTTAGCATAGTTAGGGTTCCCTTTCTTTTTTTTTTTAATTGAAGTTTTTTATTTTCAAGACATAGGCGAGGATAATTTTTTAACGTTGACCCCTGCAAAACCTTGTGTTCCAATTTTCCTCCCTTTTCCCTCACTCCCTTCCCTAGATGGCAGGTAATCCAATATATGTTAAACATGGTAAAAATATATGTTAAATCCAATATAGGCAAACATATTTATATAATTAAATTGTTTCACAAGAAAAATCAGATCAAAAAGTAAAAAAAGAGAAAAAAATAAAATTCAAGCAAACCACAACAAAAGAAGTGAAAATACTATGTTGTGATCCACACTCAGTTCCCATAGTCCTCTCTCTGGGGGCAGATGGCTCTCTTTATCACAAGATCATTGGAGCTGGTCTGAATCATCTCATTGTTGAAGAGAGCTACATCCATCAGAATTGATCCTCATATAGTATTGTTGTTACCTTGAATAATTATCTCTTGGTCCTGCTCATTTCACTCAGCATCAGTTCCTGTAAGTCTTTCCAGGTCATCTGAAATCCTCCTGCTGGTCATTTCTTACAGAACAATAATATTCTATAACATTCATACACCATCACTTATTCAGCCATTCTCCAGCTGATGAGCATCCACTCAGTTTCCATTTTCTTGCCACCACAAAAAGGGCCGCCACAAACATTTTTGCCCATGTGGGTTCCTTTAGGGTTCCCTTTCTTTTCTAATACTGCAAAGGACCAGATCAAAGTTTCCCCAAGAAAATCTCTTCCTGGAGTTTCATAAAACTTCGTTCTTCATAGGAAAGATTAGCTCACCAGAAGAGAAACTGCCCTATGTACAGGCTAGTAATAATAGCTGGCATTTACATATACTTCAAGTGTTTCAAAGTACTTTCCAAATGTTTTCTTAGAACACTGTTGCCAGGTCACATTTGATGGGAATTAACAACCCCGTTTCCAACTCTGGAACTCTGGTCTATGAACTCTGGTCATAGACCAGAGGAAAGCAAGCATGGCTTGGTGCATGCTAGCTACTGGGGAGAACAATTTCAGAGGTTTCAGAGAAAGGAGACAGATTTCTACGGTATATTCATCCCAGGAAAGAACCTCAAAAATGAAATCTCTGAACACCCAAAGAAATGGTTCTGATGAAAAGAAAAGGAGTGTTGTCTGAATAGACAATTGTGGATTACAGGGAGCTTCCGGCTCAGACTTTTAAAAACATAGAGAAGATGGAAGCAAAAACAAGAAACAGGAGATGAGCACAAAGGAGTGACATGGGGTGTAAGAATAGTGTCAGGAGACCAAGCTCAGAGTAACCCGAGGCTGGAGAAAAGACCCAGAGAGAAAAAAGACTCCTTCAGGTAGATGGAGTCATGATAACGTGACAGAAGGCAAAGCTGCTGAGCTCATCGTTTGCTTGTTTTCTCTGGCAAGGAGAAGAAACATTCTCTGGACTGGGTTGGACTAAGTGAAACTGGCCAAAAGGATATTGATGGCCAGGATAAGGAGGGAGCCAGCGAGCATTTCATTGCCCTTAATGAATTCAGGTCACTAGATGTAGATGAATTACACCCTCTAGTACTGAAATACTTGGCAGATGTGACCCCCTTTTGAAAGATCTTAGAAAACAGGAGTCTTAGCAAAGACGGGAAGGAGAACAAGGTGGCGGCCGGTTTGGGTTAGGTTTGTTTTAAAGAGAGAAGGGAGGTCAGATTATCACAGGCCGCCATTTTGACTTTCTGGTGTCTGACTTGAATTTTAGAAGGGTTTATTGTAGAAATGGTCACTGAAAATCTGGAAAAGGAAATAGAGATTGCAGAGATACTGCATGGCCGCAGCACGAGTTGTTTATGCCCGCCTAAAACTTTCCTTTGGGCTGTCAGATTTGGTGCGTGCAGGAGATGGGAGTTTACCCAGATTTTAGCCAGCTCCTTTGCCACCAAAGTTCCAGTCATATCTCCTTCAGCCACCCCATCCTCACGGTGAGTCTCAAGTCCAGAACTGACTTTCTTCTTGTTGGTTCAATGGCTCAGTTAGATAATAATAGGTGAATTTGGAACTGGTTCAGTGATAGTCCCAGATCACCATGGAACAAAGTTTCCAATGGAGTGTTCCAGACCTTTGCCCTTTGCCATCAGTGACCTGGATGGAGACATGGCAGTATGCTCATTAATAGATTTGCTAATGAAACAAAGCTGGAAGGAATCGCTGACACTGGGTGATTTTTTTCTATTACCACTTTGTCTTCTGGTTCTCATTCTAAGACCTAAGAGATCTGAATAGTTTTTCTTCTAATGTCTATGCTCTTTTTTTGGTCATAGTGTTAGGTGATTTCTTAATTTTTTTCTCCTCAATCTGTTTTCCAAACCAGTTGTTTTTGCTTAGATGTCTTCCATTTTCTTCTATTTTTTTCGGTCCTTTGACATATTGATATTTCTTGTCCTATAGAATTGTTAGCTTCTATTTAGTTCATTTTAATTTTTAGAGATTTTGTTGCTTGGTTAAGTTTCTGTACCTTTTATGTCTAGGTGTTAATTCCCTTCTAGTTCTTGCTTCCAGAGTCCTCATTTCTTTTCATTTTTTCCCTCCGGTACCCTCATTGCATTTATTTTAAAACACTTTTTAACTCTTGCATTATTGCTTCCAGGAATTTAAATTGACTTTATGTCCAAAGTGTGTTTTTTCTTTGAGGCTTTGCTTATAGTACTTGGGAGTCATCCTCTTCTGCCTTTCTGTCACCCTGCTAGGTTTTTATGGTAGGATTGGTGATTTCTTCTTCCTGGCTTCGGGCTTGATATTGGCTCTGCCGTGCTCCTGGAGGGAAGGCTTGGCTGCTCCTGTTTTTGCTTTCCCAGAGTACTGAGAGTTATGATATTCCCGGATCTTGGAGATAGATCCTGCAGGCTTTCAGAATTCCCAGGCTTGATCCAGGCAAAGTCTGGTTGTTGCCGCTTGGAACTTGGCCAGTTCCAGGGCCAGGTTTGGGCCTGAGCAAGAGGAAATCCTCCTGGATTCGACCCCTCCTGGTCATCCGGGAATATCCACGTTCCTCAGGATGTATGTCCCCTTATAGACAGCCAATTCCGTCTGCTTCTGTCAGGTTCTAGTAGTTTATAGCATGTCTGCCAATGGTGGTAACACAGGAGGTGGATTGGCCAAGTCAGCCAAGCTTGACCCTCCCTCTTAAGCTTCCACCATGGCTTTTCCCCTAGATCTCAGGGTTCCTGATGACCTTCCTCCCCTCCCCGACCCGTCATTATGGGTTACAGTCCCTGGGCTCTAGCAGTTGACGCTCTAATGGAGAGACAACAGTACATACCTGGCCACGGTCAAGGTAGACTGGAAGGAAACCTAAGAGGGAACAGTCCCTCTGCTTTGGACAATGCCTTATTTTCGAATAGCTGCTATGATAACGTCGGGTCATTGACATTCAGGAAAGGCCATCTTTAGGGAGCACGTCAGCTTGCTTTGTCCTCCTGCCTTGTGTTACTTCTTTTAGAAATCAAGTTCAGAGTTTTCACCAGCTTAGTATCAAGCTTCTTTGTAATTAGTCCAATGTTCTGAGGTTTTTCAATATTCTAGAAGCCTCTGTCTGTTTGGGACAGATTTTGTCTGAAATTGCATTCATGAACTGGCCCTAACCAGAGTCTTTTTGTTTTCCACAGAGGTTGCAGAGCTTGAAGCCAATTTACCTTGTAAGTACAGAGCTGGACATGACAGTGGCTCGGTAGATGGGCGTTGCGTTCTTTAATCTTGCAGGAGGCCTCCCCGTTACCCGCTCTACCCTTACTTTGGCTTCTGAATTTCCATTGTGAGGGAGGTTCTCCCCACTCCCTCCCTATTTTCTCTAAAGGTAATGCTGCTGCCTTTTGTAAAGAACAAATGAAAACTGAGGTCTTCTGAGGGCGGCCACCGTGATCTCATTAGGCGTAGACATTCTATAAGTCTATACTCCATTCTGGGCTCGGAACAATCATTCCAAATAGAGGGAAGGGCTGGGAGAGGGAAATGGCCTTCTTCCACCTTAGTTCACTTAGTTGTACAAATGTCCACGTTTCAGACTTCCCCTCAGCCTCCGTACACAAACCCAGACAGCTCTTCACATTCTCATTTCAGAAAGGTCACCGTTAGCCATCATTTTTTTGATGGGTGATGTTGACAATGTTTCATTTTAGTTTTAGTTTATAGAATTGTAGCTTTGGTTCCATTTTATTAGCCAATCTAGGAGGAAAAATGAAAACAGATCTTGTCCTTGAAAGAGGATTTGATTCAATCCCCTTACTATTGAAAAGCACACCCAGCTGTCCTTCCTCAGCAGTGGAGACAGATGGGTTTCAGCCTTGCTTCACGAAGTCTTCATCCCCCCAAAACACCCAACGCTAAAAAGAGAGACAGTTTTACCTAAAAGTATTCCTTGCTGACCAGAGTCTCTGTGGCTCAATCTGAGGCAGGACATAAAATGCCAAACGACATGCTTTTGTTGTGAATTTAAAAATCTGTTCACAAATCCCACAAAAACAAGTAAACAATTTCATTTCTTGTTGGAAAAAACAGAAACAAAAATGGCATTGCCAGTAAATGTATCTGGCCTACAGGGTCTCCTGTGTCCCCCTTTACAGACTGATCACCTGGCGGGGGAGAAACTCTTTTTGGCCCGAGAATAAGCTCTCCCAGCTCTGGATCCCATGATTCCGTGACCTAAAACCATCCCTGAAAATGTCGTATCAGCAGATTGACAGATAAAATTGTAGAGAAAAGCTTCATTCAGGCCTAGAGAAACGTAAGTTCACGAACAAGACAAAAATGGAAAATGAACCGCTTTGTTTTTAGCTCCCTCTGCCCCAAAGGCCTCCTTTGATGCCGTGTTGCACTGCGGTGAGGAGATATTTTGGGCTTGGGTAGCGGGCCCTGCCAGAGGAGGGATCTTGAGCTTGAGCCCAGCTCAGCAGGCCATAGGCCCCGAGTCACAAGAGAGCTAGAGTGTGGTTGGATACCGCCCAGAGAGCCAGGCGGGAGGCCGGAGGGCTAGTGGAGCCGTCCGAACACCAGCCCTGGGCCTCTGCTTGGACTCCTCAGAGCACCCGGTGGTGGTGCTCATTTCTAGCTGCTCACAGTTCATGCACATTGAAATATGTGAACGTGAGGATCCACATAGAGAAACAAAGTCACATGAAAGGGATTGCCCACCAGCGGGTTAGCAGTTTGGTCCCCAGCAGGGCCCTCATCCGGGCATTTCAATCCCGTAACCATCAACATTGTCCTGCCGGTACCATGATAACAAGATGCAGATCGGACTAATGAATTGAAGGGCGATTAGCATGCCTTTCATACTTAATGCTGACAAATCCTGTCTGCAAAATGGGGTTCAAGGTGTTAAGGAGAATTTAATACAATTAAAATTCCTGCACAAGTAAATGAGCTCTCTCCAGTATTTTTATATTTTGTGCCTAAGTCATCTAACAGTCTGCTTGTGCTTATTAAAAAATTATGTAGTGATACAAGGACAATCAAAATCCTGATACATTCAGGAAGGGACGAGTGCCATCAAATGAGAGAATTGTCTACCTCAGTGGCTTCTGGGATTCTAGATTCGCCCAGTTTTGCTCCTTTCCTTCCATCATTATTCTTGGGCCTGCTCTCCCAGAGGACACTGATTCTCTTCCTTTTCATGTGCAAATAGCACTTAGCCCAGTGCTCGCACACAGTAGGTACTTAATAGAGGTTTCTTGATTTTTCCGACTGGAGCCTTTATTGTGGCCAGGACCCGGCGTGACTCGGAGCGAGTTTGCCTGTGCCTGTGGCCCGGCCACTCACAGTCCTGCTGTCGGGTGGTTGTGGCCATGGGCCACGGTCCCCACTGCGCTGCTGTCTCCTCTCTGGCTGTCGCACTCTCCTCACAATTGTTCTCTTTTGTAGGTACATGTAAAGTGAATTTTCCTGATCCAAACAAGCTTCACTACTTTCAGCTAACAGTCACCCCAGGTAATGTTTCTGGATAATTTGTAGATCCATACGTGGCGTTATTAGTGGGGCCCTCCCTCCTCTTAGGCTATATATGAGATCTTTCCTGCTTCTGGGATCTCTGCCGGGCTATTGTGGGCATTTAGAGAAGGATGCACATGCAGGAAAGTGTCTAAAAAGGAAAGAGAATTTTTAAAATGGTTAAACTTTGAGAAAACTCTTCCAGGTTTTAGTCATCATCACTTTTTGCAATGATGTAATTTATCTATTTGAATCAGCTTTTGGTATAAATCTCTCTGCTCCCTCATTGACAATGTTTCCTTTGGTTTTTAAAAGTTATTCATGGTGGGCGGCTAACAAACGATGGAAACCAGACATGGTCAAAAAGAATTTTTGCTGTAATCAGATAAAATTTACAAGATAAATTAGTGCAATTTTTTAATGATAGATAATCCTTGTAGCAAAACGATTAAGCATAAACAATAAGCAGGTCACATAAAGAAATAGTATTACTTCTGTCAGAATGTTCTGGGGTTACCTCAGGAGGAGAATGGGGGACTTTGAAGACCTTTGGTAAGATTGGGTTGGGACTCAGCTCTACCCCTTTCCTTCTCCATGGGGGAATACATCATGGGCAAATCATGGCAGGTCCTTACCTGGGTGTCCCAAGAGCCAGGCTTGTCTTGGGGCAGACATAATCAAGACCAAAGGAGGTTTCCCACTCAGCAGGGGGGACAAAGGATGTCCAGATGGGGTCCAGAGCTGGACTTCAATTCAGGTTTCTTGTAAGTTAAGCTCTTACTGTTTTCATTCTCCCTCAAAGCAAGCCGAGGGGTATGATTTTAAGCCCTCCAGTTTCTCCCAGTTACACATTTAGGTTAATCAGTCCCACTTTTGGGAGGATCACAGCAGTTTTTTTTTTTTTTGGGGGGGGTGGCGCGTGGTGGGAGGCAACCCTCACAGCCATTTAGCTAGCTCATTCAATCAATGGATCTGATGGTTATATTTGACTACTGATGATTTTTCCATTTACAAAGCACTTTGTACCCATTAGCTCCTTCATTTCATCCATTAGCCCTGCATGACAGGCAGAGCAATCATTCTCTGCGTTTTTCAGATAAGGAACCTGAGGCTAGGAGACTTGGGGTGCCTTGGCTTGTCAGCGTCCTCGCCTTTGTTGAAATCAGTGCGGTGGTACATTTACTTTTCTGCAGAAGGAGAGCCACCTTTATGGCTGAAAGGATGGATACAATAAGTCCGCACATCTACAATCAGTGCTGGCCAACAGAAGGAGAAGGCAGAGGCTTGAAACCTGGGGCTGTAAATCCTGTAAACCCCCTTATGGGCATCTACCAGGCCTTATCTTTCCAGTTTCTAAGGTCCAGATTTTTGTTACTTGAGACTGACC
The DNA here is from genome assembly GCF_016432865.1 of Antechinus flavipes. Classification (NCBI taxonomy): domain Eukaryota; kingdom Metazoa; phylum Chordata; class Mammalia; order Dasyuromorphia; family Dasyuridae; genus Antechinus; species Antechinus flavipes. Next base: position 7,753,273 of record NC_067401.1, read on the forward strand.
TGGATTTTGGAACAAAGTTGGAACTGAATGCCTCAGCCTTTACTCAAGTCCCAAACCCTCCATGAGAAGAGATCAATATCCCTTCAGCTTACCCTGATTGGGCCAAATTTAGGTCATGGAAGCATTTGTCCCCCTCCACTGTGTGATCACATTCTTAAAAATTCTTCAGAAACTGTGCTGAACGTGGCACTAGGCAAAGCAAAGGATCCAAAGGAAGGGACACCATGGATGGAACAGACTGTTCCCAGAGCCATCAGAGCCTGCCGGGGTGGAGGGCAGTCTTCTGGCGCCTGAAACCTGGCTGGCCAGGCTCAGGGGTCTATGTGATTGGAGGACAGAGATGCAGTCTGGGACGTTACTTCCTCCAAATACCTTTTTATTTGAGGATTAGAAAGTCATGTTTCATTTACAACCTCACAAGTGTCAGATAAACCACTTTTTAAGTGAGGTTTTTAATCATTTTTAATTAAATATTCATGTGGGATGTTTTAGGAAATTTGGTGAATTTAATGTTTAGCCTTAGGTGTTAAATCTTATTTTCTCCTCAAAGATTTATACTAAAAGCAAAAATATGCCCGTTGCAAGGAGAAAACTAGAATGTTCTTATAAATTTCTCCTGCTTACTGATTGTTCTTGAGACTGGGATGTTAAGAGCAAATTGGAGTGAGAATGAAGAACCCATCCAAGTGATGAGGCAAGTTCAGGGACATCCTGCCTGTGCCTGAAGCTGTCTGATTTCTTGGGTGGAAATATTTTAAAAGAGTTCTGCCACAAAAAGGGATGAAGGGAAATCTGATGAGAAAGGAGATCAGTGTTGTCACCTTTTTAACACAGAGCCCCCTGTATTAAATGGACTCTAGGATAAATGTTTCTGTCTTGTCGATGAGGCTTTGTACACTAAACAGCTGAGAAAAATGATGGGATGGTAAGAGGGCTGGGGTGTGGGAGCAGACTTGGGGGCAGCCAGAAGTGACCTTGAGGTTCAGGGGGTTATGTCAGGATGGAGTCACAATGAGGGGCCCTGCCCGCATCCTGGCTGCTCGCTTGGACTCTCAGCCTGTCTCATCTCCTATTCCCGCTCTTCCTCTTGGGTTTAGACCCTTGTCATTTTGTAGAGAGTAAAACTGGGCCTAAAGCTAAGGCCTTCTTCAGCCTCCATTTCTGGAATCTCAGCCACTGTAATTTCTCACTGGATTGTCCTTAGATCTGGTGACCTTGTGGATGTGTGCGCATGAGTAACTGAGGTCAGGTTTCAGATTTGGGAGGCAATAAATTGTATAGTCCAAGAAATGACTGGCTCACTCACCGCACACCCAGAAGGGCCTTGCCCACAAAGGTTTGCGCCATTCCCAAGTTTCAAAGTATTGTTAAGCCAAATTTATAGAGGAGTTGGAGCAAAAAGAAAGGAAAACTGTTTATTTGCAAAATCAGAATTGATTACCCTATGTGTGAAGGGACTGGGAGTCAAGAAAGCCAGCAACGCAGAGGCAGCTTGCCGTGCCTCTGGGCTTCGGTGCCTCAGTTAAGTCCTCAGCCTTCCTCCATGTGATATGGACATGGCACCAGCCAGGTTCCGGCACTCATATAGGTGGCAATACTATTACCTTTGAATCCAAAGGACAGAGACCATTTCAGCTGTTCCAACTCCTTCTCAGGAGCCACACACAGCTTGTGGAGGAAATGGAATTTAAATTATGGGGCCAAAATGGCAGGGGGTGAGGGAGAGAGATCCGTATTCTCACATGGTAGGAAATGAAGGAAAGAGCCGGGAAGCAGAGAGAAAAATAGCAATGGCCAGACCTCTCTTCCCCAGCAGTGTTGGTCTTCCTCGGGAGTCAGTCACTATGATGGAATCAAGAAGGTCACCTGAAAAATCAGATTGTAAATTTTGAACATGGAGGCTACCAGAGAGCCCACGGTACGCTATATGTCACATGCTTCAGCGGAAGCCTATTATGGAAATGGGATTGGATGACAATTGATTTGTTAAAACTAAAGAAAAGAAAAAGACCTGTTGGGTCTTTATTTGATTTGAAAGGAAAAAAAATAAAACCTCTGCCACTTTGCCAAGACAATAGATATATTGGAACGGGGAGAACCCTTCATTTTATCCAAAGATGGCATCCAGATTTTCAAATTATAGAATTTACGTGATTAACAATTCATCTGTTTGTTCTCACTTGAATCCTCTAATGAAAAATACTTTCAGCTTTGAATATCACGCGCCAGACTGTGTCAACCAGTGTCAAAGAGCTCAAACTGTTGCAAATACTCCAAATAGATGGGGCAGTCCTGGGTATAGTGGTAGGACTTTCAAATGTGGGGAAATAGAGAAAAAGCTAAAAAGAATTGACTTAATTTGGGGGCAGGAAGAAGTTATCCATTCTCTTAAGAGGATTTTACCTGGTAGAATTTGGAGGGAGGGTCCATTGATCCATCAGCAAACATTTTTAAACCTGGGCTAGATGTAGAAGATAAAAAGAGAAAGAATGTCCCTGTCTGCCCTCAGGAGCTTATACTCTACTAAATAAAATGCCGGGTAGGGTGAGCAAGGAGAGCTCTAGGAAGGGCAGAAAGAGACAAACAAGGGGGAATATCAGGGGAAGGCTTCCTGAGAGAGGCAGTGCCCGAGTGAAATCAAGCCCTCCCTTTGAAGATGAGGGAACAGCCCCACGTGCTCCCACAGATGAACAATTCATTCTTTTGAATATTTTCTGAGTATGTATGTGCTGGTTTTATCTTTGAAAGTCAGGGAGAAAATCATTTTAACCAGATTTCTTCAAATGAATGAGGTTGTCATTCTTGGCCTTTTTCTAATGCTTGACTTCCTCGTGTCGTTTTTTTCCAAACATTAATCATTTTCTCCTCCTTATCCTAACATGGTATTTGGTTTTTTGTTTCATTTTCTTAAAGGTTTCTTTTTCTTTTCTTTGTGTTTTCTGCTAGATGAGGGTCACTACCAGGGTGGAAAATTTCAGTTTGAGATAGAAGTTCCTGATGCTTACAACATGGTGGTGAGTAGCCAGCATCTTTATCTGTTTGCTTATTTTCTTGGAGTTTTTACACTTGAGACACCAGCCACTGCCTCTCTACTACTTTGTTTTTCCCATTCCCCATCGTGACATGGCATTGCAGGCGGTGGGTGAAGGAGGGAAAGCTCTCAAGAGCTAAGACTTCTATGGTCGGTCACCCAGCACTGTGACCTAGGCCCTGGTTTTTTACTATGACCATTTAAATGTGATTATGCGCTTTTTGAATTGATGCTGACAGCCAATACAGCCTAAAGCGATAGCTTTTATAGGTAGGATTTCATTAGCTATGCTCTGATGATTATGAATAAATTAGACCTGAAATTGGGTCAGAAACCATATACCAAGTGGCCTTCCCCTTCCTCTCAGGGAAGGATTTTCCAAAGGAATACATCCTGCTTGAATAGTCAGAGGAAAGGGGGTGTGGGGGCGGGTGCTAATTAGCAAGGTTATTTATATGCATGTAATTATTATGTAAAAATCTCCAATATAGCAAAAATCTACAAAATGAACAATTCCATAAAATTGTAGGCCAAAAATTAAGCCACAAATATTCTCTCTCTCTTGCAAGTCAGTGGCCGGCTCTGTCCCTCAGGCCTCTGGGATCATGTTGGTCCTTGTGCCAGACTCTCCAGGGCTCCTGCAATGGGAAGATCCTGACCTTCGATGGTTTCATCCTCTTGACTTTACAAGGTGGTCTCTCTCCTTTTCTTTTACAAGACCCCATGACATCATACACTTTCTTCCCCTTTATTTCATCTCGGTTCCCTAAGACAACGTTTTGTACTTGTTTTCCTTGCCTTTGAGTTTGAGATAAACGTCTCAGGATGTTGGCTGGAGCGGTTCCCCTTTGCCCAGCCCCACACTGGACTCATTATCCATACCTAGAATATTCTTGCTCTCCTCACCATGGGCTTCCAGGCAAAACAAAGGGTCAGAGAGGAAAATCAGGGCTGGTTCCTAACAAAGCAAAGTCGAATGAGGCCATATTTAGGAGGGAAACTGCCATGTTTGTGCTAACAAGGGGAGGCCCTTATTCAGGCCATCAGCTTCCTAAGAGCAGAGATTCTGAGCTGGGAAGAGCTTCAGTGGATGCTAAAACTAACCCCTTGTGTTATGGAGAAAGAGACCGAGGTCCCAGGAAGCCCAAAAGAACCTCGGGCTTATCTGGGCCAGCCCCTCAGTGTGCAGAGGAGGATGTGCAAGGGCACCCAGGTGACTTGACCAGGTGACTTGCATTGATTGTAACAGTTTGACCCCAAATGCATTGCTCTTTCTACTCTTCTGCATGAGGATCCCCATTCTGAACAGTCTCTGTACCCCTGGACCTTACTTGTCCAGAGGTTACTCCATGTTCTCAGATATCTGCAGAGCAGCTAGATTGAATCCCAAAGTGGAGAAACCAAGGTCTTTTTTTTTTCTTTTAGAGATTATTTTTAGGTGGAGGATTGTCTCTTTTTAGCTGACATCCTACAGCACATTTCTCCTGGAGATCTTTTGTTTTGTGTTCTGGTGAAATCCCACCGCTTCAGTCCCGGAGAAGAGGCTAGAGGTTAGCTCCGAGCATTTCTGCCCCCACTTTGTCCACCCCCTGCCCAGACTTCCCTTCCCGTCCCCTTTTGTCTCCTCACCACTTCAGGCTCTTAGAGACAAGCTGCTTATGAAAGCCTCCCTGTCAAATGCAGGTGGGATCAAGCTTTCTTCTCCCTGACTTGCTGATTCCTTTGAAGTTTCCCAGGTCTTTAGTAGCTGAAGGACATTGGTCCTTAAGTCAAGGCAGTGACATCTTTAAAACCCCCGAAGCAAATGGAAGCAGGGATCAATCCAAGACTCCTCCAACTGTCTTCATTGGCTATTTCTGCAGCAGAAATCTTTCTGTTGTCTGCTGTGTCCAATTACAATTTCTTCTGTTCCACATAATTCCCAAGCGAATGGGAATTGTGGATCAAGCTAGATAAGAGTTCTGTCTGACGTTTCTCTAGCAAAAGAGACTTTTCAGTTTAACAAATGGTCAGTTTGGGAATATTATAAAAGGTTAGTGTTGGAGCTGGAGCCGTGTAGGAAGACAGAGTGTGATAGAAGTGTTGATAACCAAAGCTCATCTTGGTACATGGGGATGTGTGGAACAGAAAAGAAACAGATCCCCAATTATAAGGGTCAAAGCCAGATGCTGAGATAGACGTTAAGCAAACTTTCTACTGTGACTTTAATCAGTTTTGCTCAGAGATCCCTCATCTCTTATTCTGTGCTTCACCTACCACTTCCTGATGAAGGGATTCCTGACCGGAAAGTGACTGCCTCTGGATAGCCTCCCTGCCCTCCAGAAATCCTGCCTCCCTTAAGCCTGTGGGTATTAAAAAGGCCGGACAGCTCCTGCCAAGATTGCAGACTCCCCCAACCAGGAGGAGGAGGGCATCTCATCAGCTTTTGCTCTTCGAGGACTGGTACAATACAAAAGAAAGGGAAAGGAAGGTGACAGAACATGGATAGAGAGTCAGAAGCAGCGAACATGAGCTTGGACAAACTTTGAGAGAGAGTGGAGGACAGAAGGGCCTAGGATGCCATGGTTCATGGGCTCACCAAACATCAGACACACCCGAACAACAGGGAATTTCTTTTCCAGAGGTCAGGCGAGTTCCTGTGCTGGAGGTCTTAGCTAGCCAGGACATCAGGAGAGCATCTGCTGAGTTGGCAAAGATGGGGCCACTCTGGTAGTTTTAACCAGATTTGTTATTTAGGAAAGTGAGTCCAAATGGAAAGAACCTTCCTCTCTTTTCCCCTTATTTCACCCTAATTTTCTAAGACGGTATTTTCTACTTTTTCTCTGTAGCCATTGAGTGACGGGCCCCACTTCCAACTGCACCAAATGCACATAGTCTGCTCCCATGAGCTTCCAGACCAAACATTACAAAGGGTTAGTGAGGAAAATAAGCACTCATTCCTTCCCGACAAACCAAAGTTGATAAAAACTGTATTTGGCCACAAAACTGCCCCACTGGTGACATTCCATTAGAATTCACAGAGGCCTAGAAGTATGTTGACCGTCCAAGTCAGAGCAAATCTGAATGAAGTCACTGCAGAGATGTGATTGTCCAGGGGCCAGAGCCTCACAGGCCAGTTGGGGGGTATGGGGGGAGGAAAGCCTGCTGTGGAGACCTGCCCCCAGCCCATCCTGGCATCTGGGCCAGACATTTCTTCTCTCGGGGCCTCAGGCAGCCCTCTACAGCACTAATGTCAGAAAAGCTGAAAATGTGTGGAGGTGGAGAGCCTTGCTTCACTGGGAGTTCCTTATTCCATCCAAGGGCTAGACCATGAAATTTCCACAACTTCAAGGGCAGCAGAGCCCATATGGGAACTGGAGATAACAGTAACTCTCAGGTCAATCAGTAGAAATAGGGATACAGGCAAGAATCTTACCTTAACCCTAAAACCTTGTCTGATTGTTCTTGTGGGTGCCCTTCATTTTGGAGTTGCCATTATTTTTATTTTTATACCAAAACGGGGAGAAAGATATATTGATCCCATTCTTTAAACTGCAAAGATATACTCCTGGCAGTGATGGTTGATGGTTAGGAAATGGGCCGGCCTGCTTGAAGCTTGGTTACCAAAGTTTGGAAACTCTTGGGGATGCAGTTAATGACCCCAACTATTGCTCTTGGTGGTCAGGAGTTTCAGACAAATTGTGAATGATTGCATTAACCAGGAAAGAGCAGCAGCAAGTATGAGAATGAGGATGAGGGGATGGGAGCATGCTCTTCACTGGGTCACGTAGAGTTCTCAATGTTACAGGAATAAATTGCTTTCATTTTGGAGGATCCTCTCCTGCAGTCATGTACCACTTAAGCTTAATTATTAAAAAGATATAAATGAGTTCAGTTTATTAAGGAGCATTCACTCATGTGGTAGGACAGATGAATTAATAAATTTGAAAAGAGCAGAGTAAACAAGTAGGAATTGCTAAAAGCAAAGCAAATATCTTTTGGCAGAAGCCATTTCCTTAATGGAACTTGGCCTTAATAATTGCCTCTACATTATATATATCAAAATTAAATTTATATTGCATCACATTTTATTAATTTTAAATATTAATTTAGGCATTAAGATGGTTTGGGTTCTTTCGTAGCAAAGAGCCCTAAATCTGTTGTGAATATGAAGGGTCATGACTTTAGTTTTAGAGCCACTGAATTCAGATTTACAGTCCTAAATGTATCCTAGTTCTTTGTGTGGTTGAAGAGTAAATTAAAGCATTTGTTAGTGTTCGTGTGTGTGCGTGTGTGTTTGTTTTTCTCTTCATGTAGGTTAACTCTGTCAAATACTGATTCTCTTTTTATTTTTGGAAAAATCATCTTTATTAGGAATAGTTGAGCCTTGTTCAAAAAAATAGACTTATTCAGTATAAATAAGTTTCATTTCAGGTTCTCATTATCTGAACATATTTTTAAAACCATATGTGTACTTCCTATTTTCTGATTAAATTCTTCCCTTTACATTTAAAACTAAGTCTCCTTTGTCCAAACCTACTATAGGGACAAAATAGTGTCCTTTATAATTTTAAAAGTATACTTCATTTTTCCTGCTTACAAGTTAAGGACTTTACACTCTACTTTAATTTTTATGCATCAAACTTCAAACATAGCCTAATTTTTGAAAATGTTTTAGTGACTTTAAAAAATATCATTATCACTTTTCAATAATTACCACCACCTTCCTTATAATAAAGACATAAAATTAATCAAAACTAACTAGGCCTCTGACCATCCTCTCTCTAGTTAAAACACACAGATCTTTTGGGGGTATAGAAATAGCTTTCCTCACAACCTCAATTGCCTTACAAAAAAAAAAAAAAAGAAGAAGAATAACAACAAACTTTTTAAAAAATATATCTTTCCTCTATCTTGCTCTCAAATTTCCCCATGCCCCATTTTATCTTGGGGATATTCCTTGGATCCCTCCAAATCAGCATTTCCAAGTTCTTTCACTTTATATGTTGAGCCCTAAATTAGCCTGTGGTCACATTTATTGGGAAATGCTACTTTGGTGATATAAAAGTCAGCTCGTTCAAGTTGGAGTAAAAGATCAAGATTTTACCATTAACATAGTCATAGTCTCCACTAACATCTGACAGGGTGCTAGAAATTCTAATTCTAGCCATTAAAATAAAGAAATTAAGGGACCAAGCTCGAGTAAAAAGGGACAAAACTGTTCCTTCTTGCAGATGATGTGATGGTTTATGAAGCCCATCGAGATAATTAAGTGTTTTGACAGAGTAACTGGACTTAAAATAAAACAAAGCAACAAAATCCATAAATAGTTTGATTATGTAACATTTAAAAGCTTTTCAAAAACAAAATCAGTGCAGCCAGAGTCAAGAGAAAAGTTATGGCTTGGAGGTAGGGGGAAGGCTTTCCATCAAACATTTCTGATAAAAATACAATATCCAGATCTGTGAGGAAATGAGTCATTCCCCAGTAGATAGGTGGTCAAAGGAGATGAACAAACAGTTCTTAAAAGAAGAGTTGCAAACAATCATAAGGAAAAAAATGTTTCAGATCTCTAATAAGAAGGAAAATGTCAATAATAACCACTCTGAGATTTTACCCATCACCCCTAAAATGGGCAAAACTGATAAAACTTAGGAATCATAGTTTTAGATGAGCTTTGGAAAAGAGGGCAATAATCTCAACCTGCTGGTGAAGCTGAGTCTTGGAATGATGGCGGGAGAGGGATGAAGGTGGTCACTGACCCAAGAGAGTTACTGCCATGGTTTGGGATCAAAAGAAAGGCCCCGTAGAAATGAAAACCTAAGTAGCGGCGCTTCCGAAAGAGCAAGAAAGGCTGGAAACAAAGTAGATACCAGTGGACTGGGGAATGGGGAATTTGTGGGCCATGAACAAAGAGGGATGCTGCTGTGCTTGTAAGAATCAAGAATCTGTGGGTGATCTCAGAGAACTTATATAAATTGGGGAAACACTGTTCATAATGACTACAGCCATATAAGGGGAAAGAACTCACAAAAACAGTGTTCATGGAATATGTGTCATGATCACAGAGTTTGGGCCCCAAAGAAGTGAGATAAGGAGATGCTTTTTTCTTTTTTACTGAATCTTTTGGTTTGGGGAAAACAGCGTATAGAGCATTATCAGTAACATCAGGCTTAGTGTTACGGAATAGCTTTGTTTTTCTGGGTTTTATTTTTGGTTATGAAGACTCTAAGGCAGGAAGAAGGATGTTTTGGGAAATAGAGGATTATGAGGGGAGGAAATAAAAGATATTAATAAGATTTTTATTTTAAAAAATAAAGTTATAAAAATTAAGAAAAATTTTTTTCATCAAGCATTTCTGATAAAAGTCTGTCATCTACAGTCTGTAGGGAAATGAAACATTTCCCTCAACAAATTACTGGTCAAACAATAGGAAAATGTTCAAATCAAGAAATGCAAAAACTCAATCATATGAAAACAATTTCAAATCACTAACAAAAAGAGAAATGTTTATTGAAACAACATAGTCACTCACACCCATCAAATTGGCCTAGACAGCAAAAGATAAAATGTATTGAACTGGCACATTCATTAATATTTCCTATTTAGAGCTACAGATTGGTACAATGGATGTGAAAAACAATTAGAAGTTACTAGTGTTCTATCCTGTGACTCAGAGATCCCACTCCTGCAAGTTAGGTCAGATGGAAATAGAAACTGGAACCACTAATTGCTCTACTCACATACTGACTTAAAGCCCACATATTAATATCACTTAAGTTCTATTGTATTTGTATTTATTTTGTTAAATATTTTCCAATTACATTTTAATCTCATTCTGCCAGCTGGTCACAATGTTTGTTTGATCTCTCCGTACTAGAGGATTTACACCTAAAGGAGACCAATGGCAGTCAGCCAGTCAGTAAGCATTTATTAAGTACCTACATGTACTGGGCACTGGGTTAAGTGCTAAAGATACACACACACAAAAAAAAAAAATCATAACAGTTCTAGTTTGTAATAGCAAAAAGCTACAAACAAGTTACATACCCATTCACTGGGGAATAAAAAATAAGTGAACAAATTATGGTATATGAATAAAATGGCATATACTGCAAGAAATCAAGAATATGAAGAATTCAGAGAAACAGAGAAAGACTTGTATGAACTGATGTAAAGAAAACAGAAGAAAAAGAGCAACATGTACAGTTCTACAATAATATAAATATAACAATTCAGATGAAATCCAGTGGCTGTTTTTAGTTTCAAATAACTGATATTCAAGCAAACTCTTTTTTTTCTTTTGTTTTGGGGTTTTTATTTTTGTTTTCTCTGTGTGTGTGTGAGAAAGAGAGAGAGAAAGACACACACACACACACACACACACACACACACACACACACACACATACGCACATACAGAGGACTAATTGACTTGCCCAGAGTCATATAGCTAGCTAATAAGTGTTAAGTATCTAAGAGTCAGATTTGAATTCAGCTCCTTCTGACTCTAGGGCCGATATTCTATTCACCGTACTATGTAGCAGCCCCTTTTTTTTTTTCTTTAAGGAATTATAAACTACAGGAACAAAACAAAACAAAACAAAAGTCTGTTCAGTTATGACCACTATAATATAGTGCTTAACTTTGCTTAACTTTTTTTAAATACCATGGAAAAGTACTCTAGGTGTGAGAGAGGGAGAAGGAGGTTCATTCTGAACATTTTAATACTAAGTCCTACTTATTTGGAACTTGAAGATTTATAAGAATTTAAACATTTGATGCAGATTAGTCAAATATTAAATCCCAATTTCTTTAGAAAATGTTCTTAACATCCATAAGATAGACTGGGGCAGCTGATTTTTGAAGAATAATTTACTTAACAAAGAAACACAGAAATGAACATTTCAACAGATTGAGGGAATATCATTACTCCTAAGGAGAAGGGAAGGGGGTCTAGACTCAAGATCTCTTCAGTGTAGAGTTGTCCATTGTCCAGTGTAGAGCAGCCCCTGCCCTGAAACTTTGTAATTATAGAAATTTTCTGGGGCAGAGTTTAAGTGACTAGCCCTTGGTCACATGCCTGTGTGAGTCAGAGGCAAGCTTTGGACCCAGGACTTCTTGACTCTAGTGCTGTTCCTCCACATACTATTCCATTTCCTGCCTCAGCCATACTGTTTTCATATGAAAATGGGAAGGGTTTAATCAAGTGGAAAGTCAAGTTGTTCTCTCCACTAACTTAGAGCTACCCCATCAGCCCCATTTCCAAAAGAAAGAAACCATGGATTGTCACACACACTATCAGATATCGTCCAGAAAGTCAGAGTGAGCAGCAAGAGGATTTTGCTCATTGGCATAGGACTGATTAATCTCATGGGGCTGTTTCATTTGCTAGATTTGACTGCTGAACAGGAAGTAAGCGGCGGATTTAAACACAGGTTTGCATTGGATATTCAAATGGGTTATTTTATGTCCATTGCTCTTACAGGGGACTCCCTTTTTAAAATTTAGCAGGAGGTCGTTAGCTTCACTGTGGGAAATGATCCTCTGGAGAAGCTCCAGAACTCATGATGCTTAGCATTGCCCCAAGGGGCAGGAGATTGGAATCAGCCGACCGTGTCCTTGAGATTGAGGTGACGCCCCTACCCAGAACAGCTCTAGTCTATAAAATCCAACATTGTAGCTTCTTCCCGATTCATCTTGTCTCTATAAAGAAACTCTTGAAGCCCAAAGCCTCTTCTTGGGAGCCACTTCCTTCCAGCTCGTATTTGGGTAGCTGGCTTTGATTTTTTGTTTTGGTTTGGGTTTGGTTTTGAATTTATTTAGTATTTCCCCCCAATTCCATGTAAAAATAGTTTTAGTATTCATTTTTAAAACTTTTGAGTTCTAGATTTTCTCTCTGTCCATCTCCTCTCATTGAGAAGTTAGTCAGTTTGATATAGATCATACAGAAGAAAAATAAGTTTAAAAAAAAAGAAAGATGCTTCAATCTATATTCAGATGCCTTCATTTCTTTCTTTGGGAAAAAAAAGTCCTTCAGAATTGTCTTGGATCATTGTATTGCTGAGAACAGCGAAGTCATTCACAGCAGATCGTCTAGCAATGCTGCTGTTACTTTTTTATACAGTACATTTCACTTTGTAGCAGTTCACGTAAGTCTTTGCACCTTGTATCCCCATGAGATGGGGAGTTCCTGGAGAACAGGGATTGTTTTTGCCTTTACACACTTAGCACAACGCCTGGCACATAGTAGGCACTTAATAAATGTTTATACCCCATCCCCTCCCCCTTGCCATTCATTTCCCACTCTCAGGTCATGTTTCCTTTTCCTATCGAGCAGGTGACAAAAAAATATAAAACTTAAAACTGCCTCTCACCTTTCATCCTTCTTCTCCCCCACCTGACACTCCTTCAGAACAGAAGGATCCCAGATTTAAAGCTAAAGAGAACTTTGCCTGATTTTGTGACAGTTGCCCTGCTGGTCTCTGCCTCAGATCTCCCTGCTCTGCCCCTCTCCAGACCATCATGATCATCCTGATCATGTTCCTCTTCTGCCAGATTCTGGTGGCTTCCTGTGACTTGGGGAGTCAAATGAGAGTTCCTTGGTTTACCTTTTGTTTCCCTTCCCACTTTGTCCCAGCCTCCTGGGATAAGACGACTGTCCTTTCTCTGCGCTCTGCCATCTTGGTCTCCTCCCTTCTCCAGCTGTCCATCTCGGGCCCTATTGCCTTTGTCCTGGCTGACCACCATCCCTGGCACGTGCCCTTTCTCCTGGACTTTCAGAAAAGTCACTGCTCTCAAACACCTCTGGGTTTATTTGTATTTATTCTCTTTATTGTATCTGTATGTATGTGCATATGTGCACAGACAAACATGCATATCGAGAAGTGTTCTTATTGTCTTCCCTGCTAAAATGTAAACTTCTGGGCGATAGAGATCGGTTTATTTACTGAATTTCATGTCCCCATCAGTGCCTGGCACCCAGCAAAGAGTCAGTGCTGGATACAGTGCAAAGAGCCTCGTTCAGTGGCAGCCTCAGTCACATAGTAACCTATTAACTCTGGCAAATCACTCCACCCTCTTTGCCTGTTTCCTCTCCAAAATGGGAATGATAATCACAGCACCGCCCTCCCAGCATCCTTGTGAAGATCTCGGGTGACAATGCTCTGAGCGCTTTGTCTGGCACGTCTTATATAAGTGTTAGCTGTGATTGTGTTATCAGAGCCCAGCATGTAGTTGCCACTTAATCAGTGCTTGTTAATTGATTCACACCCAGGTCCTGAGCCTGCGTGCCAGTGCCGTCTCCAATCAGTGCGTTTCTCTTTTGTTCTTGAGTTCTCACTTTCTGATCAGTTATTCGACTTTTAGCAAAACAGAACTTGCTATTAACAATAGGACCTTAAGATTAATTGTAAAGATTTCAGTTAAAACTGTCCTCTCACATGACTAGTATGGAAATACATTTAAAATGATTGTACACGTATAACCCTGATCAGATTGCTTGTTGCCTTGGAGAGCAGAGAGTTAAGCAAGGGAAGGAGATAAAAAAAATTGAAACTCAAAATCTGTTGACCTTTGAAAACTATGTTTACATGTATTTGGGAAAATAAAATACTATTGAGAAAAAAATAAATTTGTTTTACAGTAAATGAATAAAACAAACAAAAGTAAAACAAAACAAACAAACAAACGATGGCCTCCTAAGGCCACTGGCTTTATGAAAGGTTTGTCCCAGACTTGAAGTCAGGAAAGATCTATTACTTCACCCCTCAGCTCTAGGTTCTTCAATTCTAAAATGACCTCAGTAAAACCTGTAGCAATTACTTAAGAAAGATGATTTGATGATCAAAAGAGATAGTGGATACTCAGTTTAAAAAAAAAAAAATTAGTTCTCCAGAAATGTCAATGATCTCATCTAAATGACTTTTGAGTTTCTTTAAATGAATTTTTAAGTGCCCACTTGTTCCAGCCCAGATATAGATGTCATGGTCCTCTTCGAGAATAAAGGACAAAACAACAAAAATAAAAATAACTGTTGAGACATTATGCTGAGTGCTTTAAAAATATTGTTTTGTGTGATTCTCATGATGGAAAAATGCTATTGTTTTCCTCATTTTACACTTGAGGAAACTGAGGCAGATAGCAATTAAGTAGTTTGCCCAGAGTCACAAAGCTGGTAAGTATCTAAAAGCAGATTTGAACTCGATGCTCCTAACTCCAGACCTCTTCGCTCTACCCCCAGCTTTCTGGAGTATTCCCAAAGAGTATTGGTACAGAGTGGGATTTCCTTACTGACTAAATTCAATTCAACAAGCAGTTATTAAATGTTTAGTGGGTGCAAGAAATCCAGCTCAATAACCATGCAGAAAAATTTCCAAATCAGTGATAGAGAAATGCAAATTGAAGCAATTCCTGAGTCTGACGTCACACCCACAAATTGACAAAAATGACAAATGTGGGAGAGGCTGCGGGAAAACAAGCACCCGTGAGTACCATTGGGTGGCTGTGAATTGATACAGCCATTCTGGAAAAGATATTGAAACTATGCTCCCAAATCACTAAACTTTGCATCCCCTTTGAAGCACTTATACCATTTCTAGGCTTGGATTCAAAGAGGTCAGAGGTAAAGGAAAAGGATTATGGTTACAAAAATATTTACAGTGATTTCTTTTTGTGGTGACAAAAACTGAGGAACTAAGGAGGCAGCTGTTAACGGGAGTAGCTGAAAATTATGATATATAAAATCAGTGAAATCTGGGAAGACTTGAAAGAACTGATGTGAAATGAAGTAAACAGAACTAGGAGACCGATCATAATAATGTTGTAAAGAAAAACATTTTGTAAAAACTTCAGATTTTGGATGAATAATTGAAGAGATATGCAGTATGCTAACTTGAGGAACTGCTTAGGTCTTTGAAAAAAATTTGAGCAGAGGGAGACTTGGGGTGAATTTGTAGTCATCAAGGAAGGAAGCAGTCAACTCTGAGAGATTAAATACCCAGGTTAGGGTAGTCAGGGATAGGGCAGTGGCCCAGAGAGGCTAGAACCAAGGCCTGAACTAAAAAACTCACCAGAATGGAATAAAGCAGGAGAGAATCAGACTCTATAATATCACTTTGGTCCCACTGACTTCATTGTGTAGCACTTAGAAGGAAATAAAATGACTGAGTATTGCTGTGATCACAGATTTGGTTCTTGGCTTGACCTCCTCATTATTAATGGCAACAATTGATTATGAGTATTTTAATCAAATAAAAATAATCTTGTAAAGCAGGTACTACTAACTGTGGCCCAGAGTGGGATCTTGTGTAAGGTCAGAATCAAGATTCAAACCTCTAGATCTCTTCTGCCCACAAATCCACCACTTCTCTTTAGGCCATCCCGATTCTTGGGAATCAGACCTACTGCAGAAGCGAGGGGACCTCAGCAGCCAACTAAGTTAGCCCTTTCCTATACAGGTGAGGAAACTGAGTTTGCTTTTGTTCTTGAGTTCTCGCTTTCTTGCTCAGATTCCCACGGGTCGGAACCAAGGTGGGTTTTGAACTTGTCTCCTCATGCCACATTGGTACCTCTGTGGGACTGAAGTCTAGTCACTTCAACTGTGGGAGCCTCAGTTTCTTCATATGTAGAATGGATGCTTGCATTAAACAGGATTGTATGAGAATAAAAGGGATTTAAATGTAAGGTATAAAGAATTCTAAATAGGGTTGGGCTTGGACTACCATAATGAGGCCTTTTTATTGGCATTCTCAGCTGTGGGGCCAATTCAAAGAAAAAAAGAAAAACAACTTTAAAACTACCTCCGGCCTGAGCTGGTTGTTTATTTTTAGGCAATGGTCTGAGATGAATGACCAGATTTCTCCTTGTCAGGAAAGAATTACATCCAGAAGTGGAGGGGGGGCCTTGCTGAGCCATTTCACTCTTGCTTGGTTCTAGTAAATGGAAACTGATTCTTCTTTTCATTCTTTTGCTTCATTAATTTTCTTCTTTCTACTGAAAGTTTCATGTACTTAAAAAAAAAATCTTTAAGTAGGTCTGACCCCTGCAAAGTTTTTCTAGACATATAATTCAGATCGATAAACTTCTCAAAATTTTTTAGAGTTTCAGTGGGATGTTTCATTAGAGATTTCAAGATCATCTGTCCATAAGATTATCTTTTTGCATTCTTAATAAAAAACATTTCTTATTGTAGAAAAATGGTTCCATTGACATAAACTTGCAGAGACATCTTTTTTTTCCCCTCCTCTTTTTAATCCTATATGATAACCTTGAAAATCATTCCAGGAAAAGATTAATCAAATTACCTTTATGTAATATGGTTATACTTTTTCCCTACTTAATAATATTTTATTTTTTTCCAATTACATGTAGTTTTCAACATTTATAAGATTGTGACTTCCATTTTCTTTCTCCCTCTTTCCCTCTTTTCATCCCTTCCCAAGATGGCAAGCAATCTGATATAGGGTTATACATGTACAATCATATTGAACATTGTATTCAGTTTTACTGCTAGTCTCATCCCCTCCCTCAAATGACCTTGTATTTCACTTTTATATATCTAGTACAATATTTTATATGCAATATAAGTATACACACACACATTCATCTCTGATAGAATGTAAGCCCACTTAGGGCAATGACTTTCCTTTTTTTATTATTATTACTCCTAGTGCTTGAGATAATAAGTACTTATTCCTTGATTTTGTTCTTAAATGATTTAATGCTGACTCTTAGATACCACTGAAAATTAGAAAACAGATCCATAATGATTCTTTGAGATCTCATTTATCTAGCAGGGAAGGAAGGATTCCATTCAAATACTAACTTAATTCAAATATTCCTAATTAGCAATTTCTTAAATTTTCTTTTCCTGTTTTTTTTAATACAATTTCCCTTCCTCTTTAAGTACAAAGTATAGATACCCTGCATCCAATAAATCTCTAGAAAACCAATTCCCTTTATAGGAAGCTGGTACTAATGAAAAAGCAAGCCTCATAAATCACGAGGTGGCATCGGCCCTGTTTGTAGACCCCCTTGCTTCTCTTAGTTCCCGCCTGCCAAGTCTTGGCAACTGGGAAATCGGCCTTCTTTGTTGGTCTTTATATACTTTTTCTTCTCTAGGAGACTCTTTTCAGGTTCCAGCAATCTTTGGAATTCTATCCTCTTTCCGGAAACCAATGTGGCCCAATGGAGAGAGCCCTGAACTGCGGGGCAGAGGCATCTGGTTCACCCCTCCTTTGTGACCTTTGGTAAATCACTAATTGCCTTGGGGCCTCAGTTCCTAGTCTTTAAGATGAGAGGATCAAGCTAGATGACCCTTTTGGTCCTTGCCGCTCTAAATCTGTGATCCTATTATACTAAGCAATAGCGAGAGCTCTGATCTCTTTGACCTTCCCACTTAAGTGTTGCCACAGTCACAGAGAACCCGAGACTGTGCAGTCAAAAAGAGATCTGGAGCTCTGTCTTGCCAGCCCATGCCTGGTCCAGGGGTCACTGAGCCCCTGCAGCCTCCATCTGTTTCTCTTGATTTTGTTCTCTAAGGACAGGAAAAGTAGGAATTTGTACCCCTCCTCAGATCCTCAAAGACTACTCCTCATTCTTCCTGGCTTTCACCCCCAACTTCCTCTTTCAGACTTCAGTTTCTTGAGATCCTTTTCCTGGAGCCTGGAGTCCTGTTCTCTCCCCTTTCAGTGTCCATATCATTTCTGAAATGTAGGGTCCAGAACTGAGTGTTCTCTTGGTTTTGGGGGCCCCAAGCCACATGATTGTTGACTCGTGAACTCACAATCTATTCAGCACCTCCCATTTTTTCACAGGAACCATTTCTCGCCATGCTTTCAGCATCCTAGATCCCATTTCGTTTCAGAATACAATCACTTATGATTTTTAGCTGTAATTTGTAGAATTTAGAGTCCTAGAATAT
Organism: Antechinus flavipes; assembly: GCF_016432865.1. Classification (NCBI taxonomy): domain Eukaryota; kingdom Metazoa; phylum Chordata; class Mammalia; order Dasyuromorphia; family Dasyuridae; genus Antechinus; species Antechinus flavipes. The sequence goes on from NC_067401.1 coordinate 7,771,205, forward strand.
TGCATAGGAACGTCATCATGGTGTAATCAAACTCCAGGGTTTTATAGCCGAGGAGACTGAGGTCCTTTTATGGACCTTTTATTGGAGGGCTTAAAGGTTGCTTTCAGACTCAAATAATTCTTTAGCTTATAGGTCATGGAAACCTTTCTTAGTAAAAATATAACAATGGATTCTGGGTTTAAAGACAGTTGTACTTGGCATAAGGTATTCACATTTCAGATTTGGAAAAGGACCTGGCCTGTCGAGCTGAAAACAAAAAAAGACCTTTGGTGAGAGTTGCTGACGATAATATAGCAATATTGTCACAATGACTTTGTCTGCTTTAGAATGCCATTGTAACCTCTCTCTGTCTTGCAGCCTCCCAAAGTAAAATGTTTGACTAGAATCTGGCACCCTAACATCACGGAGATGGGGGAAATCTGTCTGAGGTAAGTTTCACTACCTTCTCTGTATTCTCCACTCCCACCCCGCAAAGAAAAAAGGAACAAAAGGGATAAAGAAAGGAAAGTCATCTCTGTGTATAATTTTGAGGAATTTGTCAGGGGGATTTTTTTATTATCGAGTTTATGGTATATGAGTAGCTAGGAGGCTAAATGGATGGAATACTAGGCTTGGAATCAGAAATACTAATCTTCACGAGTTAAAATCTGACCTCAGACATTTACTATCTGAGTGGCCTGGGGCAAGTCACTTTACCCTGCTTGCCTCAGTTTCCTCATTTGTAAAATGAGCTAGAAAAGAAAATGGTAAACCCTTCCAGTATCTGCCAAGAAAATCCAAATGGCGTCACCCAAGAGTTGGACACGGATGAAATGATGAACAACAACAACTAATTTCCTATGACCTGTGACCATCTGCATATATCTCAATGGAAGATGACCTTAACAGTATGGGGCTGGCCCGTAACATGGAAGAGAATTCAGTAGCGTGTGTCAGGCTGCCGGGAAGCTGCGGCCATTCGTCAAAACTGGCAAAATATAGAAAGTTTGTGGATCTTTCCTTCCCTTCCTTGGAGCTCCTGGCTCTTTCCCAAGCACCCAGCACCCTCACATTTTTTCTTGCCCGTCTGAAGCAAGGTCACAAACGCATGTGTTCCTCATCTATCTGCGGCTAGATGTGTTCTTTTCATTGTTGATGTAAGCCCAGATCCTATACCCGGCTTTGGTAAAAAAAATTCTACTTTTTCTTATAGGTGAAAGTTACAGGGAAGCAGGGTTTTGGTCCAAGAGGAATTGGATAACAATTTGAGTTGCCTGGTAGATACCTCCTGGTGCTTGATTCTATTACTCACCTCACAACCATTCAGTTGCCAGATCTTGTTTCTTCCTTCCCAACATCTCGCCTTTCTCTCCACTTACGCAGCCGCCATTTTTGTTCAGGCCGCCCTCGTTTGGCCAGACCATTACAGGAGCCTCTTCATGGGTCTTCCTGTTTCAATCCCCCACTCCAAGCCTTCTTTAAATCAGTGCTAGTGATTCCCCTAAATTAGAGTGGCAGGGTGACCATCCCCTACTCAGGAACCTCCCAGTGGCTCCCCCTTATCTTCAACGTCAAATACAAATCCTTCTGTTTGACATTTGAAGTTCTTCAGGACCTCCCCCTTTCCTGGCTGTTCAGTCTTCCTATACTTTACTCCCCCATGTACTCACGGCCTTGCCATTCCCCCCACACACAGAGCTCCCTTCCCCACTGCTCTGCCTTCATATTGCCTCCCGAGTGTCTCCCTCCTCATCTCAACCTCTTAATTTCCCAGCTTCCTTTAAGACACTTTGCAGGAAACCTTTCCTGGCCATGGTAACTGTTGTCTGCAAATATCATCTGCTTTTATAACTACTCTCTGTGATGGGTGTGTGTATCTCTATAAGTTTTATACCTCTCGTACCTCTGCCCTCAGCCCAATGCTTTGTGAGTACTTAAGAAGATTCGTCAGCCAGCTTCTTTATAATGAAAGAGCCTTATTTTCTCTGATATCTTAAAAACCCAAAAATGAGATTTACTTTTGTACATAAATCACTAAAATCCCAGTTAATTAGACTGCCGAGACCTGGAATGTTCTCGTTAACCAGAAACCCCTTTTGGATTTAGTCTCATTTACTGTGTCATAGTTTTAGAGCTGGGAGGAGCCTTTGAGGTCATTAAGTCCCTAAATAAAGAAACAGAGAAGCTCGTGCTAAGCCCTTCTTTGTTAATTAAGGATCTTTTTGTGGCTGATTCCATTCCAGCATCAGGTGAATGAAACGTGTGAATGGCAGTTTGGCCCCAGAAAATAGCACGGAAGTTGTTGGATTTGTGCTGAAAACTTCACGATACGTTGTTTTCAGGTTGTATAAAAATATCAATTTGGATAAATGGATAAAAATCCACTTAGGTCAGGTTGATTAAATGTTAGTTTAACTTCTTCCTGTTAATTATGTGGAAGTTTCTGGAGAGCAGGAACCAGTTTGCCTTTGTATTTCTACCCTCAGTGCCCAGAACAGTGCCTGACTCATGGTAGGCACTTAGTACATATTTAGGAGTTGATACCCATTTTCTTGGACTTAACAGTTACACATAGCCCCAGGGTTGGTATATTAACCTGCCATATCCCTGTGCCAGGTTATCAGTGTGTGTTTGTAGTGGAGAGGAAGTAATTTCCCCTAGACATGACATCCAAAACCCTGTGGCAAGGTTAGAAAAGGAAAACTTCCAGAATATGTGGAAGTCCCTTTTCATGATCAGTGAGCAACAGCCGGGAAACACCAAGATCCTCGTTAATAATAAAAGCATTCACAGAGCTCGTCAAGGTGGGTGGAAGTGATCCCACATCAGCCTTGTGATGTAGATGCTATGGTCATTCCCCTTCTGCAGATGAGGAAACTGAGGCACAGAAATGACTAGGGTCACATGGTTGGCAACCATCCAAGGAGAGATTTGAACTCAGGTTTTTCAACATGGAGGCTGCTGCTCTGTTGGCTAGGCCCCCTACAGGGAGGCTGGAGGATGGTGCCACCTCCGGGGATGGTGACTCCCCTCCTTGGAGGTCTTCTCACAGGCTTATTGGGGGGGGTAGGGGGTGCTGAGCACCCGCTGGTCACTTCTCTGCTGCTCGCTAACATGGCTATTAGTCTTTTCTCAGTCCTCACCCTTGACTGCTGCCTTCAACATGGTGTTCTTCCTCTTCTCAAAGGCCCCTGCTCATATTTGTGTGTCAGATCTCTGCTTTTTTACCTTTCTGAGCCCGGAGAGCCTCCCACCTGGGAACCGTAAAAGTCCCAGCTGCTACGTTCCCTTCTCTTCTTCCTCTGTCCTGTTTCATGATCTGCTCAGCTCCCATGGGTTCAGTTGCCATCTTTGTGCAGAGGGCCGTCCGATCTGCTCGTCCTGCCCTGACCTTTCTTGGAACTCCAGCTGTCCAGGAAACATCTTGAACTCAGCGTGTCCAGAACTGAACTCAGTATCTGTTCCCCTAATTCTTTCCTCCCCCTCATCTCCTTATTTACTGTCAAGGACACACTGTCCTCCTGTCAGTCACCCAGGCTCAAAAACAATCATTTCTGTTTTCATAACATCTCTCACTCGCCTCCCCTTCTCTCTAATCTGGATCACAGTAATTGCTGCTGGTGGGATCCCCTCCCTGAGTTAATATGGTAGCCGCTCAATAAAAAGAACAGATCAGAAATCTTTTTTGACCTCAGCTTCCAATTAAATAATAATCAAACCCTAGATGCAATTAGAAAACTTATTCCTTCGATGGTTGATAACGAGAGAATTTTTGAAACTTTTGAGCCATCCTGGAACAGGGAAAGAATCTGTCCCAGAATCTGCCATCTCTGGTTGGTTGGTTAATTGGGCTTTGGGTGATAAGGAAAATACCTGAATTCCAGACAGGTTTATGGAGCTCTCTTTGCGAGACAAGATCATCCTCAAAATGAGAAAATCCTTCCAAGACCTTGGCCTTTGCCCTTGAGCAGTTGATGATGAGCAGTTACTGAAATCTTCACTTATATTCTGGGGGATAATATTACAGGCCTCTCTCGTATCTCTCAGGCAGCAAGCTTAGTAACTCATGCCTGAAAACATTCCTTGTTTTCCCATTTTAAAACCTTCTTTCCCATGAATGAGTAAGTTCCCATCCCAAATTGAGAGTTTAGCTATTTTAATTTTCTTAGCCAAGATTTTATTCTTCTTAGTTCTAAAAATACATAATTATATAGGAGGAAAATATTGAGTTGTATGGCACTGGAGAACGTGTATACCATCCTTTCTTTTATATACACAGTATTTCATTTTTTCAAATACATGCAACATTCACCTTTGCAAAATCTTGTGTTCCACATTTCTCTCCCTCTCCTCACTCCTCCCTCTCTTCAAGACAACGAGCAATCCAATATAGGTTAAACATGTGCAATTCACCTAAACATTTCTATATTTATTATGCAAAAAAAAATCTGATCAAAAGGGAAAAATCATAAGAAAGGGGAAAAAAACTGAGCAAACAACAAAGAAAAGATGAAAATACTCTGCTTTGATCAACATTCAATTTCCACAGTTTTCTCTGTGGATGTGGATGGCATTTTCCTTCTCAAGTCTATTGGAACTGCCTTGAGTCATCTCATTGTTGAAAAGAACCACGTCCATCCCAGTTGATCGTCACATAATCTTATTGCTGTGTACAGTGATCTCTTGGTTCTGCTCACTTCACTCAGCACCAATTCATGGAAGGCTCTCCAGATCTCTCTGAAAGCATCCTGCTGATCCTTTCTTTCAGAACAATAATATTCCATAACCTTCATATACCATAACTTAGCTGTTCTCCAATTGATGGGCATCCACTCAGTTTCCAGTTCCTTGCCACTACAAAAAAGGCTGCCACAAACATTTTTGCACATGTAGTTCCTTTTGAGATACAGGTCCAGTAGAGACACTGCTAGATCAAAGGGTGTCACAATTTTCTAGCCTTTTGGGTATAGTTCCAACTAGCTGTCCAGAATGGTTGGATCTGTTAGCAACTTAGGGCTTCTGTGTCCCGCCTGGATGCCTGCAAATAGAGCTCAGAGATGGAGGGCGCAGTGGAGCAGCCAGATCTGCCCCTTGGCTTCCTCCTGAGCCCTCAGGTTAAAGTCCTCAGAAGCTGTTGTCCTCCCTTCCCGTGTTTTTGGCCAAGCTTGATTGGGATCCGAAGTCCCTCTCCTAGCCGCTCCAGCCAGATAGGTCTCCATCGCCTCCCCCCTTCTCCCCAGGACTGCTAGAGCAGCTTTCTGTCAGTCTGTTTGTGGGCCAAGGGCTGGGAGGGAGGCTCCCAATCTCCCCCCTTTTGGGAGGCTCTGACCCGGGAGCTGAGGTGCCCTCTCCAACTTATACCTGCAGCGAGAGGGATTTGAGTCCAAACATCATGGGCGCAGCCCTCCGGCCAGAATTGAGTGATGTCATGTGGAATGGCGCCGGTCCGGGCAGCCGCCCCAGTGCGCTGTGGTCTCCTAGGGCATCCGATTTGGGTGTTCCCCGAGGTGATCCTTCGTGTCTGATGGCTGGGAGGCCTGGAAAGGGGCAAAGGGAGGGGATCGAGCCGCACATCCCATGAGTTCCCTCCATAAACACCCAGCTGGCACTCGGGGTGGCGAGGTATTTTTAGGCCTCTGACCTGGATCCATGCCCTGAAGTCTTCTGAACGACAGCAGTGTAGAGAGAGAGGGGCGGCCTTTGGCCCAATACGCTTTTTAGTGCAATTAGTATTTATGGTTTCCAAGTCAACATCCGGGAGGTGAGGTGAGCTCCGGAAGAGACACCATTGGTTCTGAGTCTTGGCGAGATCGTGGTTGTTCAGTCGCTCTGACTCTGTCACCCCATTGGGGCTTTTCTTGGCAGAGGTACTGAAGTCATTTGCCATTTCCTCCTCTGGCTCATTTTACAGATGGGGAAACTGAGGCAAACAGGGTGAGGTGACTGGCCCAGGATCATACAGCCAGTAAATGGCTGAGGCAGGGTTTGAATTCGGTCCTCCTGACTGCAGGCCCAGCGCTCTGCACTGCGCTGCCCAAACTGCCTTGCTATGAATAGTTACCTCAGATGGGACTCGCACCCAGGACTTTCGGATGCCAAATTCTAGCTCCCCCCATGCTCCACATGGCCCCCAAGTACAACCTGAGCCAGATTAAAGTGTAACTGGGGAATGTTTAGCCAGGTAAGTAAAACTGTAACAAAAGCCAGATGATGTTAGAGTTCGTTCTCCCGTGGGGCTCCTTTTGCACGGAAGGCTCTTTACCTGTGGACTGGAGGCCCGTGGGTCAGGGTTCTGCAGCCCTGGAGCTGCCCAGGCTTCGTGTGTGACGGAAACTGCTACTTTTGCAGTAAATTCTGTACGAAGTCTGAAAACGCCCGTCCTCCAGGTCACTCTCCTCTCTTTGAAAACCTTTTCAAGCAAAAGAACTGATTGTCAGAAATATGCCCGATGACTCCCAAACCACGAGTAATTAGTTCTCTGGAATGATGGGGCGGTGGCAGCCGACAGAAGTCTTCTCTACCTTTGACCTTGTGCCCACCATGGTGCGTCAGCCTCGGGTTGGCCAAAGTGGTCACTAAAGTCATTGAACCCTTTATGGGATCCCAGGGCCTCGGGGTGCATGTGCCCCTGCAGTTTTATGGGTGCCAGAGCCGAGGCCCGGGGGAGCCAGTGACCGGGTGTGTCCAGGCTCGGGCCCAGGGCTCCCACACCTATAGAACACGCTGCCTGCTCCCTCCCACCCCCACGTCTGAAAGCCAGGTGTCCCCCACCCCCATCACATCCTCTGTCACAGATTACCATCGCTCTGAATAGACACTTAAAAGGAGGGACACTGAACACCTGACCACGTAGATGTAGGAACAGAGGGGAAGGGGGCCAGTCACAATAAGCCCCCCGTCACGATAAGCTGCCGTGATCCCTTGGAGCATCCCCCAGCCTTGGGGAGGATGAATGGGAAGGCGTGGCGGGGGCCAAATCATGGGGTTTTAGAGCATGGAAGGACTATGGCATTTGGTCTGAGTTAACAGGCTAGAGCTGAATAAATGGGGGGGCAGGGGGCAGCCGGGCTAGCAGAGTGAATTTGATTCATCAGAGCATGGGTTCTGGTCCTATTTCTTAGCAGACGGTGACCTCACTGAGTCTCAGTTTTGTCATCTATAAAATGGGGGTGGCAATATCTGCCATCAGTATCAATAAAGTTCTCCCTCCTTAGTTTTGGGGTCAGCCAACATTTACTAAACATCTTCAGTGTGGCGGGCCCTGTAATGGGAGGGTGCAGACACAAAGAACAAAACGGTCCTGCCCCGTGAAGTGCTCAGGCTCCATTGGGAAGGGAAGTGTGTGCATGTGTGTGGGTATAAGTGCCCCCCAAGAACCAGAATGGCATCCGGGGAGGGGGGCATGGGGAAGGCTGTGAAGTGGCAGATGAGAGGGCCGGGAAACTTCTCGGCCTGACCCTGGGCCCGCTGCCGTCCATGGGGGCTCCTTCCCGCAGAGTCTGCCGGCCGTTCTTCTTTACGAGTGATGGAAACACCCTTCCCCACACTCAGGCTATTGGCCAGGTGGCCGCAGGATGGGGGCGAGCCTGGAAACCCAGAACGTCCAACAGAAATGAGGGGGGACGGGGGCCCCAGATGAGGTATGGCTGTGGCGCAGCATCCCAGGGCCTGCCCAGACCCGACTTCTGCGGCTGCGAACATAACTGGAGATTTCTCGACCTCCAGCCCCGTGGATCCTGCTTCTCCATTTGCCGTTAGGAAAATAAACGTCTGAGATCCAGGGCCTGAGGCTACTGTGGGGACAGTCAGGAGCTGATTTGTCCAGAAAGTGTCCTGAGTGGGGATGAGGGCTCAATGTCAGCCAAAAGATGGCCTGCTTTCCATTTTCCTCATCCCTAAAAGATGCTGCCACCTGGTGGACTCGAGAGGTCTGGCTTGTCTCCTGAAAACAAGGAAACTGATGTTAGATTTAGAGTACTTATGTTACTGCGATCACCCCAAAAAATCACCACATTCGCGGGTAAAAGCCCCCTCCCCGCAGTCTCCTAGTCTCTGCCACATGATAAAGAGTGGGGTCGATCCAGCACCTGCACCCCAGGTGTTAGATGAACAGCTCTCCAGTGGCACTGCCGTGGCTGGGGCCTGGAAGGGCAGCTGGTCCGAGAAGGGCCTGCACACATCGGGCGAACCCGAGCCCTTGGTGGGCACACGGTGAGGGCAGCAGGGTCTGTGGCTCTCTAAGGGAGCCTGGGCAGGAGGACCCCACAGCGCAGAGGAAGTGGGAGGCTGTAGGCCCGTCTTTAACTCCCAGGAATGGTCCCGAGGGTTCTTCTGGAGCAGAGTCTTCCCCGTATCGACAGCTGAGCTCTGCTCCAGATGTTGGCTCCTGGAGGCCCCTGCTCGGGAGGAGGGCTGCATTCTGGGGCTTTGGAGGAGAGGATCCACACCAGAAAAAGCCAGATCTTTAGGTGCGTTGTGAACTCCCCCTCGGAGGCCCTGTCCGTGAGACCCCAAATAAGCAGCCTGTGTTTTCCTGTCTTTCAGCTTACTGAGAGAACATTCAATCGATGGCACTGGATGGGCGCCCACCAGAACGTTAAAGGTACGGAACCCCTTTTACCTCCTCTGCTACACGGGTCAGAGTATCCCAGGTGCCCCCGGCTTACTCTCTACCTGTTTGTTCCACGTACCCAGTTGTAGTCTAGAGCCTCAAGGAACCCGGGAATCCATTCTGCTGAGGAAGAAGAGGGCCCTGGGGGGCACAGCCTGGTGGGAGGGCACTGCCCGGGCAGGCTCTGGCTTTGACCCCTCCGAGTTCCCTCCTGCCCCTGTGCAGGGTCAGCTCCGGGAGGGCGCCTTACTGGGTGCTGGTGGCTGTTGGTGGGCAGGAGCTCTTCCCTGCATGTGGCGGCCTTCCCCCTTCCCCAGCTGCCCTCCTCTGGGCCCAGCCTAAGAACTTGTGTATCCCTGCCCGGCCTCCCCCGCATCCAAGGAGAGAGTCCGGAGAGGCGCTGAGGGACCGGGCCAGACCGGTCAGGGGGACGGCCCTGCCGGGGCCACTCCGGGCAGCCTCCTGCCTCGTACTTAGCGGGGGAGGGGGGTGTTAGTGTTAGTAGATGTCTCTGGGGTCTATGGGGAAAAGCTCGGAGTCTGACGGGGCTGAATCACTCAGCTTTTACTGGGACCTGGCGGGTGCCGAGCACCGGGGGAAGCGTCCGGAAACCGGGCGCCGGGGGGAGGGGGGAGACATCCTGGGGCACGGGGGCCGACGGGTCAGCGGGGCCTGAAGAAAGTGCCCCCGAATCGGGCTGGGGGCAGCCCCCCCTGCTTTGAGGCTGCCTCACGTCCACGAGGCGTTCTTCCGCGGCCTTCAGGCCTTTGAACCCAGGCTGGGCGCTGGGCTCGGCTCGGGGGCTCTTGCGGTGAAAGCGGGGGTGCGCTCATCAGGGTCCCCCCGCGTGGGGCGGGGCTGCAGAGGCCGCTCCCCCCCGGCTCCGCAGCTCTCGCCTGCTCCGCGGCGCTCAGCCTGTAGGGGGCAGCAAAGAGCAAGGAGCCGAGCCGCGGGGGAAGGCGGGGGGGGGGGGGGGGGGGGGGGGGATGCAGGCAGGCAGCCGCGCCCCTTCCTTGGGCTCAGCCCCGCCAGCCCCCTCCCCTTTCTCCTCGCCTCGGATCACGGGGTGTTGAGAACGCCCATTCCCGGCCCGATCCGAGGTCCTGGGGCGTCTGCCGGGGGGCAGAGAGTGTATCACTCCAAACCTGGCCCCCGGGTCGCTTAATGCCCGGGCAGGCCGGGACCCCCCCAGCCCAGCTGGGGCCGAGGGCTTCAATCAGCCTCTTACGGCAGGACGGGGTTGGGGAGGGATGCCCGGGGCCGTGGCGCTGTCGGGAGCTTGAGGGCCTGGGACAGGATGGAAGCAGGGGGAGAGACGCGGCAGAGAAGGCCGCCCAGGCAGAGTCACCGGAGAAACAGTCCCAGGGAATTACTGGGGGGAAAGGCAACGGAGGAGATGGAGGACAAGGAGCACCGGGAAAGGTTTTAACAACCGGCTCTCCGAGGGGGCGGGGGAGGAGAACATACACCCCATCTCTCAGTTTAACCTCCATCACTTTCTTAAGTCAGGACAATGAATCGAGGCCCATTTGTCATGTTTGCGGATGTCTGATCTGTAAATGCTCCCACTGAGCGGCCGCTGGGGTGAGCCAGGACCCCAGGTCAGCGAGAGCCAGAGCTGGGAAAGGTCCTTGGTGACCTTGGAGAGGCCCCTTGGTGTGGAGCGGGAACAGAGGCCGCCTCAGAGGTTCCACCTGCTCCTCTCCCTAGGTGGTGATTAAGCGGGCAGGTGGCGATGAAAGAAGGGACTCATTGCATGAGCTCCTCCTGACCCAAGACAGGCTGGCCTGGCCTCTGGCTCCTTGTCATTCAGCCCCCTGTGGCGGCATAGAGAGCGTTCTTGTTGAGCTGCAGGACAGGCTGGGCCATGGCTGGGGTCCCTTCCCACTCCGGGGGTTCGGGATTCTGTGAATGTGTTTCCCCCAAACAGAGCCTGGGGTGGGCTCGGGGTGGCCCTCGGTAAGCTCAGGAAGAAACACTTGTGCCGTTCCCCACCTCATGGAGCCAGGTTCGCCAGCCCAAAGCCTCGATGGAATTGATAATAATAATAATAAAATTACCCTTGTCTTGCTGTAAGATTTTCCTTTTTAATTCCTCCTATTTCCCAAAGTATGAAGTTCCTTTAATACTCTTCATAAATATGATGAATTCTGGGAGAAAAAAGTATATATATAATATATATTAGTAGAAGAAATTATATATTCCTGAGTATGTCTTTTCTTACTTCTTTGTAAATCATTCTTTGGTTTTGCTCCTACTTTGTTTACTTTATTCTTTTTTCTCCCTTTCATCCCCGTCCCCAAGAAAGCTACAGTTGAGGAAAGACACACACACACACACACCCCTTTCCTATCCTCCCCTGACCCAAGGGTCCTTCCCTTGTCCACCTTCCCTCACCCTGTTGCTTCCCCATCCGCCCATCCCTCCCCCCAATTTCTTTATAGATTTTGGAGCGTGCTGTACTCCTCCTGATTAAGTATGTAGTGTTGCCTATTAAACCCACTCCCAATGTGAAGAGGTTTTCAGAACTGAGCCCTTCCCCCTCCTCTAATACCTCTGTACCTCGTTTGTATAACACGATTACTGTTTTTGCCTGAACTCTGCCAGTCTTTCTTCTGAGCTGCCCTATTGTTGATGTCCGTTTTAAACACATGATGTGTATTTTTTATGGAAGAAAAAACCATAAACCATATGGAATTCCTTGAAATGTATCTTTGATATTGACTCTTACATGTTAAATTTTCTGTTAAGTTCAGATTTGGTTGATAGAAAATCCTGAAAATCTACAAGTTTGTTGAATGTCCATGTTTTCCTCATTCAATATTAAGGATAATTTTGCAGGATGTGATATTTTGGGGCCACAGGCCACTTCTTTAGATTGTCAGTAGACAAGATTCCAGGACATACTGTAGTCTTATATTGTGGCTGCTGCTAAGTTCTATACAATTCTCATTGTAGCTCCAATGTATTTGAATTGGGTTTTGTTTTGTTTTTGTTTTTCCCTTGTTTCCTGCAAAATATTCTCTTTGATCTAGAGCTTTTGATATTTGGCAATAATGTCCCTGTGTGTTTTCCACAGAAGATCTTGTTGAGGTGGTGATTGGTGGTTTTTTTTTCCTATTTCCCCTCATATTCTATCATTCCAGGACAGTTTTCTTGGATTATTTCCTGTATTATCGTGTCAAGGTTCTTTTTTTGGTCACAACTTTCAGGCAGTCCAGTTATTGTTAATTTTCTCCTCGTGATCTGTTCTCCAGATCTGTCATTTTCTTTAAGATGTTTCACATTCTGTTCCATTTTCTCATTCTTTATCATCTGTTTTGTTATTTCTTGATCTTTCAGAGCTTCACAGACTTTCTCTTGCCCAGTTCTAATTTTCAAAGAATTATTTTCTTCTTTAAGATTCTGTATCTCCTTTTTTAGTTGAATAACATTTTTTTCATGATCTTCTTGTTTTTTCTTGGATGGTTTTTAGTTATTCATTTTTCCTCAGTGTTTCTCATTTGATTTTTCAATTTTTTTTTTTTTTTTAGTTCTTCTATAAATTCTCTGTGGGCAGGAAGCCATTTCACATTATTCTTTGGGGTAAAAGCTTTTTTTTACTTCCATGTCCTCTGAAGATGAACCTTGGTCTTTCCTGTTCCCATAATATGTTTCTGTGGTTGGGTTCTTTTTTCTTTTCCAGTTTATTTTTTTTAATAAGAGGTATTAGTGTAAACACCTCTAATCCTAAAATAGAAGGGGATGGTGGCTCAAGCTTTCTTCTGCTTTCTCCTCTGACCAGGAACCCCAAACCAAGTACTCCATTCTCCTGTTAGTGCCTATAGTGAGTAGCATCCCTGCCTTCCTCTGCCCCTTCCCCCATTCCCAGTGTGCTGCTTCCTTCCCTTTCCATTCTGCTTCCCTGACTGGGGCCTGGCTGAGGTTCCCTCAGTCTTCCAGGACTCAAACCTCCCTCCACCAACTATTGGGGAGGCGAAAGTCTCTGCAGTTCCTGCTGAGTTCCAGGTACACCCAGCTAGCTCCAGGGGTCCCCACTGCTATTACTGTGGAGCTAGCCCCGGAGGTGTTTGCACTTCTCTCAGATTAATCCCAGTCTGGGGTCCTTCTTCTGATCTTCTTAAATTGTATCTGCGGCTCCCTGTTCTGCCCAAGTCTTCTTGAGTTTTCACCCATCTCTGTTCTCCTTGAGGCACAAATTTGTTCTATTTGGGGGGAAAATCGGGAGAGCTTGAAATTTACTGATCTACTCCACTGTTTTCCCAGAATCCTTCTCCTCGGTCTCAGATCTTGTATCATGAAGAACAAGACTAAGGATTCATCATTCAGAAGAGGTGGGGGTGGAGGGAAACATTAACGACTTCCTGAAAAGTGATTCTTTCCTCCCTGAAATCTAAATTATTTCACTGATTATTTGAGAATATAAGTGATTTGGAAATAGCCTAGAATTTCTGGGAAAACTAAAATGTCAGAACTATATCCAACAAGCATTTCTGAGCACATACTATGTGAAAAGCAGTTTTCAAGAAGGCTTTTTAATTGAGATCCAGTTATAAGTTTCTTCATTCAATGGCCTCAAATATGTACAAATTAGCATTCTTGTAGGTATAGTGCATGGATGATAATTATCAAATGCATGTTCTCCACTTCTCCCATTTATTTCCAGTAAGAGTCCCCACCAGGTCTTATTTGATTCCTTGCTTTCAGTCCTATCGTCATTTGGGGTTTTGTTGGCCGAGATACTAGAAGGATTTGCCATTTCCTTTTCAGCTCATTTTATAGATGAGGAAACTGAGGCAAATAGGGTAAAGGGACTCGCTCAGGGTTACACAGTTGGTGTCTGAGACCTGGTTTTATCTCAGAGAGAGGAGGCTTCGCGACTCCAAGCCCAGCACTCTGCACGGTGAAGTCACTAGCTGCTTATTAGCAGGATGAAAAAGGATGATGTTTTGATAGAAATGAGGGAGGGCTTGTGATAGAAAAAAATTAAGATAATTTGGGTGATAAATTCTTGATTTTCTATTCATCTTATTAAGAAAATGAGGCGTCCTCTGTTTCCTTATTGATATTGAGGAGACTGATTAGGTTTTCATTTCTAATCCATTACCTCTTAGCTCTAGATTAGCATCTGCAATATCCGTTCAGGTTTAAAAAGCGCTTTTCTGGGAAGTAGGAACCAAACCGAGTAACCAAGGAAGTGTTTCTAATTTAAGAAAGCTTAGTGCTTTCAGAAGCCTTTCTCTCTCTTCTGAGCTTAACATCTAAAAGGAGCATTGTGCACAGCAGTATTATATATGAAATTGTGACTTTCCATTTTTTACCATTTCCGTTTCTTAAAGCATATAATTAAGCACAACTGCCCCACGGGTCTGTACTTCCTGCCAAATCTCCTTCTGTTCTCTTCTTTGCATTTGTTTAATCTTTTCAGCCTTTTGGGAAAGCATCATTATTGCTAACCTTCCCTTCCCACCTTCAATTTAAAGTAGAACCTAAAGAAAACCATCGGGACAAATAAACATAGTCAGGCAAAATACTTCTACCCAGCAGCGTTGCCCAAAACTGCGTGTGTCTCTTTCTGCGCCGTCCGCTCCGTCCAGAAGTGAGTCAGTGCTTCATCATCCATCCCATGGAGAGCCGGGTGCTCGTTGCTCCCAGCAGAGTTCTTAAGTCTTCAGGAGCCAGTTTTTGTTGCCCTGTTCTTGTCCTCATACAAATTGTTCCAATTCTACTCGTTTTGATTGGTACCTGTTGATGCTTTCCAGGATTTCCTGTAATCAGTTAAGCCACATTTATTAAGCACCTACTATGTGGTATGCATTGTGCTAGGCCCTGAGGATACAGAGAGAGGCAAAAGGGTTCCTGCCATTTTTCCTCCATAAGATGATCCCCAACTTAGGGGCAGCTAGGTGGTGCATTGGATAGGGCACCACCCTGAATTCAGGAGGCCCTGAGTTCAAATCCGGCCTCAGACACTTAACACTTCCTAGCTATGTGACTCTGGGCAAATCACTTAACCCCAATTGCTTCAACAAAAACAAAAAGAAAGAAAGAAAGATGATCCCCAACTTGGTCGGATAGGTCAAGGCCATTCATGATTGTGGGCTTATTTCTTTTGCTTTTTGTGGGCTTGTAACCCAAGATTTCTGCTTATTTCTAGTAGAAGCTTCTAGATATCGACTGACCCAGTTTGAGGGCCTCATACCTAAACGGTTTCTGACTTTTTGGAATATTTTTTCTCCGACTCGGAGGCCGCAGATTTGGGCAGCGATGCTCTGAGGAATTTTCATTTGGGTGTTACTTTCCTGAGGCAGCTGGCGAATTCTTTCCAGTTTCCTTTTGCCCCTTGGCTTTAGGAGCCCTCAGTGGCTTCCATTTTTGAATCCTGCAGTACATGAGCCTTTTTTAGATTTTTTGATCGTGGTGTTGAACACAATTTTCCTTATGGTCTCCCCCGGGCAGTCAGGCATCCTTAGGAAATATGACAAAAGGAGTTTATTAGCTCAGCCGAGGGGGCTGGGCTGTGGGACGGCTGCCCACCCTGAGTTCAGACTGCCCACCACTTTTGTGGACAGGCAGGAGCAGCCTCCGTGTCAGGGCCGCTGGGTTTTACTGGGTATCATAATTAGGAGGGGATGGTTTCCATGCGCCTGTGCTCTTGGCAGACTAACAGTCCCATGCCCAGAGGCCCTCCCTCTGCCCCAGTGGCTTTCAGGAGACCAAGGAGTCTCACTTGGCCCATTTACTCTGCTCTTTTTTCAAGATCATTCCTTGTTGTCTTGATCTACTCTGCTCCCAGAGTCTGTTACTTGCGACCCCTGTTTCCATTTCCCTAGGGCTTGACTATGATGGTGACCTTTTGCCAACCTCATGCTCAGGCCCTTCTGTAGACAAGCTAGGGGAGCCTTCATCAGCCACTTGGGGGAGACGCCAATGTCCAGCTGCCTGTCCTCCTTGGAGGCAGCTCTGGGGCTCATAGCTTTCGGGACCCATGATTTAATGGGGGCTTCTGTGAAGAGCCAAGGCCCAGGGCACGGGCTGCAGAGAGGTCTCCTCAGTCCTTGAGTGCACAGAAGAAGGGACAACTTTGACTGCTTATGAGCCCCTTGTGGTTCCTGTGCTAGGTGCCAGCCAAATGGGGGGGATGAGAGGAAAAGACAGGCTACCCCGAGGCATCAGCCATTCCAGATGGTGACAGGGTAACATGGGGCAACAGTTCCTCTGCATGGTGACAGAGTGCTATGGGACAGCAGCCCCTCCACATGGCAACAGGGTGCCACAGGGCAGCAGCCCCTTTCCATGGCACAGGCAGAGTGGCCACCACGTGGTGTCAAAACAAGCAGCTCCTCTCCATGGGGCCGGCTGCCTTCCCTTCCCACCTTCCCACAGGTTGATAAGCAACAGCCTGTCTATGCTTGGAATACTAAAGGGCATTATGACCGCTGCCTTCAGGAAGCTGGAGAAAATCCCAAGAAGGGAAATGAAATGATGGAAGGAACAGCAGACAGCAGGGAGCTGCAGAGGGAGGCAGCGGGGAGGCCAGGAGGGCCCCATTATGAGGCGCCCAGACCAGCTCCCTCATTCAACCAAGGACGGGCCTGGGAGTCCAAGAGGAAAAGGGACTTGGCTGCAATGATTGGGGTCAGGCCTGAGGCGCTCTGTCTCACCTCACTGCCTCGAACCTTTCCAGGGAGGGACGTGTAGCAGACAAGGAAGAGGGAGGGAGAGAAGGCAGATTTTCAACCATCAAAAAACATTTTTACTTTTCCCAAAAAGACAGTTTTACCTCTCTGAATCATTAGCTTGGAATTAATGCCCCAGAAGCAGGGAGCAGTGGTCAGCTACCATGACTAACAAGGGGATTTGCTGGAGGAAGACCAGAGTCTCTGTTGGCAGTTTGCCCCCTGACCCCAGATATCGGACCAAACGATCCTTAGAACCAACTCCTAGTCAGGCTGTGATACAACTCAGTTGTACGTCAGCCTCCATTCTTGTCTCAGCTTAGCCCGACCAGCCCAGAGCTTGTTTTGTCCCATGTGAGGCTTATCTTAATCTGCTTATTAGAAGTAAGAAATCTTATCAGAGGCCATTTTATTGTCACATAGCATGTGTCTGCCTTATGAATTGCTATTGCGCTTTCACAGGAGCCTAATATAATTTGTTGTTGTTTTTTTTTAATTTCAGGATGTTGTGTGGGGATTAAACTCTTTATTTACCGTAAGTATAATCATGAATTTCGTGTGACTTTTTGTTGATTCTCCTGCGTACTAATTTTAGACATTAGTCGAGCACACGCCGGTTTTCCAGTTGTCTGTGATTTCCTCGGCACCGGAAACTTCCAAGTTAAGTGACTTGCCCACGCTCACCCTGCTAGTGTATGTACACCAGCACCATCGCCGAATGGCCTCCACTGCCTCGGTGTCCGTCGCCCTGCCTGTCCAGTCTTTCTGAGGCCGCCTGGCCCACACACGTCCCCCTTCCCACCCCAGCGCCTGTGCTTGCATTTGGAGTCTGCGGCGTTTTCACACAGTCCCGTAGGAACTCGGCTTTCCACAGTGGCTGCTGGTCAGTTTCAGAATTAAAAAGGAAGCCCCCGCTGTGGGCCCTGGAAGTTTTCTGATCCACCCTGCTTCCTTTAGCTGCATTAGGCAGCTTCTACATCAACTCACAATCTTGAGTGTCATGTAAAGTTCTCTTTTAAAGGCCTTGTGGGTGACAGAGAATTGAATGATTTCCCATGACATTCTACTCGTCAGCACATTGAAGGTGCTCCGGCCCAGGAATTTAATAGCACTTCCTGCTGAGATCCGACCCTCAGCAATCCTAGGAGGAAGGAGAAAGTGGACAAGAAGAATGATATGGACTTGATTTTTTGAAATGTTTTCAGGCAGAAAAGCCATCATTTTGTGGTGAATCTTTATCTCTGTCTCTGGCCCTTGAATTCTAATGCCTTCTCTTTCTTCCTAGTTCCGATTTCTCTTGTCTACAGCTCATTTGTACAAGCTGAGAGCAGGAACTGTCTTTTGCCTTTATTTGTGTCCCTAGTGCTGAGCACAGTGCTTAGCACACAGTAGGCACTTAATAATTGTTTACTAACTGACCAAAGGAATTACTAAGTGTTTACTAAATGCCACGTGCTGCACTAAACACCGGGGATGCAAATACTAGCAAGCAAGACCACCCTTTCCCAGTTTATATCCTACAAAGGGGAGGCGCACAGAAAGGCGAGGGGAAGGGAGAAGAGATGGATGGGGGGAGTTACGAGGAAGTGGGGAGGGGTCTGATTCTGAGCAAAACAAGGCAAAAGCAACCAGCAAGCATGGCGTAGGTCCTATGGTCCAAGGACTGGGCCAAATCCTGGGATACAAGGAAACATTCACCCCGCCCCCCACCCTTCTTTAAGGAACCCACATTCTAGTGGGAAAGGCTACCTACAGAATAATACAGAATAGATGGGGAATTGCCTTAGAGGAAAAGGTGCCGGCAGGCAAGGGTTCTTGGTAAGGAGGATGTGACTCTAAGCACTTCCTTAGATGACTTAATTGTGCAAATTGGACGATCTGATGGTTTAGTTTTGCATTCATGCATTTGTTCTTCAGCCTACACTGAGCTGATTGAGAACTTTGGCCAGATGGGGCTGGTTGAGGCTGGCTTTTCTGCCCTATCCTTGTGTTTGGTGTCCTTTTGTTGTGTTTTTAAAAATGGATGTTACTCTAAGGAAATGCAGAGAACAGATAGTTCCTGAAGAGTGGCCTGCTGCCATGGCTGTGAAAAAGTCAGATATTTCAAGGATCCTTCAGAACCAAGCAGCAGACTCTGCCCTACAAGAAGTAAAGGGGGGGCAAGAGCTAAAAAACAAAACAAAACACCGAGAACTGACAGTCCGGTTAATTCTCAGAAAAGAAGCAGAAACTCCACAGGGACACGGCAGCAGAGGATTGTTACTGATCCCTCGGCAGACTGGCGTAGGCTTCTTGGATTAGGAAGAGCATCAAGAAGACCATGGGAAAACCAGCTGCTGAGAAGGAAAAATGCTCGTCACGGACGCAGCAGTGCAAAAACTAGGGGACTTTGGGAAAAGGTCATTTTCACTGCCAAAACTGCCCAAAACCACGATCACAAACAGCCCAAGTAAAGCCTGTGAGATCTGGACATCTTCCTCAAAGCCCTAGAAGCTTTGTCCTCCATCTGAGAGAATCACGACCTCTCGTACATATATTGATGATAAACTGAAAGACAGACCTGTTCTGAAATTACATGTTAGGGTACAACAGAATAACTCTGTACCATGCCAAGTGCCACGAACAACTGGGAGATTTACCCAAACAATGGAAATAGACATTTTACAGTGGCCTGGAAGCGCGAAAGCCCTTTGAAAACCTAGTAAAAGCTCAAAATAATAGCTTATATTTACATAGTATGTTATCTCCATTCTCCAGGTGAGGCTTTTGCTTCAAAGGGATCACAGAAAAAAAGAAAAGCTGTTTAAAAATATTTCTAGCAGCACTTTTAATAGCATTAAAAAATTGTCAACTTCCCATTTTCATTTGGGGAGTAACTGAATAAATTATGGTATATGGTTTAAGCATCAAGACTATATTAATAACATAGAAAGAAGGTAAAGCTAGGTGGTGCAGTGGATAGAGCACCAGCCCTGAAGTCAGGAGGACCTGAGTTCAAATGTGATCTCAGACACTTAACACTTCCTAGCAGGGGGACCCTGGGCAAGTCACTTAACCCCAATTGCCTCAGCAAAAAAAAGAAAGAATGTGGTAGAACTCCTTCTTTTTTCCTATTTTCCCACATATTTTCTATAATGTTGTGAGTAATTGTACTTTAAATATTTGAACGATTTTGTTTATAAACCTGTCTGCATCCAAGGTTGCCCACTCCTCTTTCCTTCCCCACTCCCACCCCCAGGGGAGTTCATTTATGGCTTCTTCAGTTTCTTTTTCTGATTTGGGTTATTTAACTCCTCTATTTCTTGTTCTGTTCATCTGGGCATTTTATAATTTTGTAAATATCATCTATTTTATTTAAATTATGAGTTTTGGGCACATTAACTGGGCAAAATCGTTTCTAATAAGTTCCCTTTGTGGTGAATTAACCTTTTTTAAATTTTCAATGCTAGTAATTTGGGTTTTTTTCTTTCTTTTAACCAAATTAACTAATAGGTTTTTTAAAGTTTGTATACTTTGTGGAGGTTTAAATGTTTCTAAAGAAGTGTATACCCGTACCCCTGGAGTCCTCTTGTACAGTCAGGGTTTCTAAGAAACCACAGGAGTGAAGAAAACTTTGGCAGAGGCAGGCGGTGGGAGGACCCACATTAAAATCACCCTCCTGACACTTGCTGGCTTTGGGGACTGTGACAGGCAAATCCCAGGGGGATCTAGAGTGTGCATCAAGGACATGATTTTCACTGAGATTTCACCCGTAGAGTAATACATTTTTGCCCTGGTTTTTGTACAGTCATTCTGCCTAGTGATTTAAAGGGATTGTCTCTGCAAAGTGATTTGACGCCTAATCTTTGGTTGGGACCACAGCGCTGAGTCCAAATATCCCTTTGGGAGAAGGAGGCGCATTTTACAGAGAAGTCATAGATCACACGGTGTCCCAAGAATCCATCACAATGATGTGTTGAGGAGAATACATTTGGCATTTGTTTGTCCTTGAAGAACTTAGAAGAGCAAACCTAACTAATTTCCCCCCTTCCCTTTATTCTGCCAGTCCCTTCTATACCCAGCCCTCCTGAAGCAAACTCTGGGGTTTGGGAGTTTTGTCTTGTTTGGGTATTAGGCCACATTTCTAGCCCCCAAAAAAGCAGAATACTAAGTGAATTGGTCCAAAAAAAAAAAAAAAAAAAAAAAAGGAAGTAAATATACTGTCAAAACAGGGCTTTTATTAAGTCTTACAGTTAAGAAATTTCCATTTTCTTTTCTTAGATTAATTTCTACTTATCCCCCTCCCAACATTTGAAGTGCCCCTAAGGCTCACAGAATAATTGCTTTTCTCATTTGAATTAGAATTTGCACATAGGTCCTTTGATCTTAGGGCATTACTTTTCTACTACACCTTTGTCCAGTTATCTGAGAATCACGTGACCCTTGTGATGTCCATTTTCCTATTGAACGGAGAATTCTAAGTTAGCATAACAGGAAGGCGGGGCCTTTTCTTCCCTTTCTCCTTCTGAATCAGGTCCGGGGTCCCTTGGGGTCCCCTGTAGTTCCTGTCATCCATTACTTAGAGGAAAATGACATTCACAAACTCATCATTTCTCTTGGTTTTAAGGACCTTTTGAATTTTGATGATCCTTTGAATATTGAAGCAGCGGAACACCATCTGCGGGACAAGGTGAGTCATTGCCTTGGTGAACAAGTAAACCTGATTGTTTTTCCTGGTTTCGGGACTGTAAGCAAACGAATCTCTTCCTGTTTCAGGAACGTTAGGTCTTCTACTGAGTATAAAATCATAAGCTGAGTGACTGTGGAATCCTTAGAGATCATCTAGCCTATCTGCCCCCGTATGTTACAGAGGTGGAAACTGAGGCCCAGAGAAGAGAAAAGGGGATGTACCCCAGCTCATAGTAACAGCTCCTCCACAGTCCTAATTTCTCCTGAGAATTTATTATGACTGTTACGGAGCCTGTTGTAAGCAGCTACATGTCTGTCCAAGAGCCTTCTCGGAGGTAGCCAAGCAGTCGAGACCCTGCAAAGCCAGGTCGCCAGGGTCCCTGCATTACCCAGAGCCCTCGCTTGTTGAGCTTGGACCTGAGCCTGGATGGCTGCTTTGCTGGGGATCGCTTTGATCACAACTCAAGGCAGTCTCCCAAAACACAGAAAGAAGGCCAGCGAGGAAGTGGCCACCCTGTGAAACCTGAGGACCTTCCTTGATGTTTTTTTTAGTTTTGCATTTCTTTACTCTTACTTCATGACATTTTTAAAGAATTTTTTTAAAGATTAAATGTTTTATTGAAAACACAAAACTGAACGCCAATGGAACCGCCCACACTTGTTGCAATTTGCACTCAACTTAATTTCAATTAATAAAATGTCATGACTTTTTTCCCAAGTCTCTTACTACCCATACACCCAAATTGTGTATAGTTATACAAAATAAATCAAAATCTTAGTTGTGTACAAGAATAGGTCTGATTTGGGGCAGCTAGGTGGTGCAATGGGTAGAGCACCGCCCTGAAGTCAGGAAGACCTAAGTTCAAATTTGACCTCAGACACTTCACACTTCCTGGCTGTGTGACCTGGGCAAGTCACTTAACCCCAACTGCCTCAGTACAAAAAAAAAAAAAAAATAGTTCGGGTCTGGTTCTGTATATCTGCTCCATCACCGTTCTGACCCAGGAATTCTGAATTCTCAGCCTTTTGAATTCAAGATTGGTCACTACTGAAGTCAAAATTGCGACTCTTTCTCCCCCCCACCTCCTCTTCCCACTATTCTTGTTTGGTCACTGTGTTTTGGTTAACTTCATTTTGCATCAGTTCATATAAGACTCTGTATTTCTCTGAATCTGGTATGTGACTTATTTCTTACTGTACAGTAAAATAACTCTGAATTCAAAAACCATTTATTGAGCACCTACTGTGTGCCAGCACTAGCCTAAGCACCGGGAATACAGAGAAAGAAAGAGCACACAGTCCAACAACCTATAGGTGTACTTACTGGGTTTCCAATTTTTTGAAACAGCAGAAAGTAGAGCTAGAAATCTTCCTGGACTTGACTTTCTGTCCTTGTCCTTGGAGTACTCGCGTAATAAGTGTCACTGAGCCAAAGGATAAGGATGATTTAGTGACTTTCTGGTATGGATGCGGACTGTTTCAGGAATGGCAGGTGAAGGCTAGCCTACCAGGAGGGCACATTCAGACCCCATCCTCCCACAGCCCTTCCCCCAGTGGTTATTTCACTCTTTTGTCGGCTGGCCCATCCTATGGGGAGGAAGTCGAACCTCAGACCTGGCCTGCCTTGGCTCTGGTCAGCCAGCCTTTATTTCCAGAGCCTCTGTGTCTCTCCTGGCAGAGACAAAGCATGAGTCAGGCCTTCCTCCTGAGGAGTTTCCATTCTAAAGAGAGGAGAGAAGGGTTTATGTGGAGAGAACAAATACAAGATGGCTCGAGAGGACGAGCAGGAGCGTTTGGGGGGATCAGGAAAGGCTTCCGGCAGAAGGTGGAGTGTCTGAGGCAAGGGCATGGGGCCAGGTCCCTCTGGTCCTGTAGACGAGTCATGGGTAGTTTTCAGCCTTTCCTTTCTCTCTGTTCACTTCTATCCTGTTCATTCTGAGCTAAGAACCAGATGAGCGTGCCATCTGTCTCCTTGGCTCCCTGCAAATTGCCCAGTAAACATGTCGAGCTAAAGACAGAGGCCTGGGGACTCAGAAGAGGGGGAGATCTCCAGGTTCTGTCAGTTAGCAATCTCTGGATCTGGTTCTTCAGTAAAGCTTGAAATCCTTCAACCCTCCATGTACTAATCATAGCATCTCCGAGAGAGAGAGCAGCTCAGCGTGGAGCTCCCCCTTCATCTGAACAGAATACCTTCTCTACCCCCTTCTGGAGACCCTTCTCCAGGCCCCTGGCTTCTGGCTCAGCCCTCTGAGCATGGAGCCAAGTTCCTCTGCCTGAATCATGGCCAGCTCGCTCCCTGAGCCTCTCTTCTTCCAGTGATCCCCAAGGATCTGGCCATCAGTTTGTTCTCCCTTCCCTAGGGGAGCACTGGCTTGTAGCCCAAGATGATCCTCCAGACATGGACTGGTGAAGGCCTGACCGGAGAGACGCCCCCCTCGCTGTGGGCCCTCCGACCCCCAGGACCACCCAGGACAACATTAGCTCTGTAGTGACCCCTTTGGAGGATGGAATTAGTGATGGCTCCTCAAAGGCTTCTCTCCAAAGCAAGGTGATTGAAGGCAAAAGGTGACGGCTTAGAAAGCGAAAGCTCTGTTTGATGGAGCCGAATTACGCAAAATCCTGCGGCTCTGAAGATGGGCAGTCTGGCGTCACAAAGGGTAGCAATCTGCAGCCATCAGGGCTTGTTTTTAATTTTAAGATCTTTTTCTTTGCTAAAGTGTTCTTTTTTCCACATTTCTTGACATTTACTTCCCATTACAGAAATCTGTGCAGATAAATAAGCTACTCTAAATAGCTCTCCAGTCAAAAGGAGCTCTGAGGGACTGGGCCAGTGGAAGTGGATGTTCTCTCAAAATGCAGGTCTTGTCCCGGCTTTTACAATGTCTCCTTAGAATTTGCAGAGTGATTGACAGAAGTAGGAACTGAAGCTTGAAATCATCTATTGTGTGTGATTTCAATCGTTTTTTCAAGATTCTCTATCACTTAAGAAATATCTGATGAGCTGGTATAATGGGATGACTTGACAGACAAAACGGAGAATGAAATAAATGGGGGAATCTTTTCGTTTCCTCTTTAATAAAACATTATCTTCTCCCCTCAGCCATTTTCTGTTGATAGCCCTGCCATCTTCCCAGTCACTTAAAACCTTGAAGACAAGATGGCTGCTTCCTTTTTTGCCCTAAGTTACCAAGTTCTGTCATTTCTGTCTCGGCCAGCTCTCGCCTCCATGCCCTGAGCCTCCTGGTCCAGTTTTCCCTTCCTCTCCTTGTTCTTAGCCTTCCTAAGAGACACCTGATGAAGCATTTCCTCACTCCCAGACCTGGCAGACGGACCCTCCATCATCTTCCTGTTCCCCACACACCAGACTAGAGAATGCTGGTTGCCCTCTGCCTTTGCTCCCGGTCTGGGACCGTGCACCTTCGCCTTGCCTAAGTGCACCCCAGGCCGCCCCAGCTCAGCATGCCCAGGACAGGCCGCTCCTTTAATAGAAACTGATTTTTTTTTTAACTCTAAAAATTCTTAATTGTTTGGAATGGCTCTCTGGGAAGAGGATAATGGAAAGAGATATAGTGGGAAATTTAGTCTGTGAAAACAAAAGATTGCAGTCAAATTTTATTTGCAAAAATCAGAGGGATTGCCATTCAAATTAACCTTTTCCCCGGAGCGGTCCTTTTTGATTTAATGAAGTTTTACTCCATGTAATCTTATATCCTGACATTTAGTGAGAATCGTATGACGGATGGAGACTTCATACAGAGAGCAAGAATGATTCACTATTAACATAGAGAGGATTGTTTTTCCAGGCCAAGAATTACAGTTTGACGTGTTCCGGTGATTCAGGATGGAAATAAATGAGGGAAATAGATGATGGATGCTAATTTAGTTATGTTTTCCTAATTAGAATTTTCTTAGAGCTAGAAACTGCTCCAAGTGATGTTTATGTTCCTCATTATGAACGTTTTATTTTGACGAAATTACCTAGTGACAAATTAGGTAATCACCGATGGATTAAGAAACCAGAATCCCTGGTGGACAAGAACACTGAGGTCACGGACCAGCTTCCCGTCTATACTGTCCCACAAGCAGCCCCCCAGCCTCTCTGTCTGAAGACCCTTTGATCTGGAGCCTGACTGAGCTCTCCATGCTCCTTCCACTGAACCAAGTGGGTCTCTTTGGACCCCATTGCTGCTGGTCAGAAAACTTCATCCCCATCAAAAAACAGAAACAAAAACCTTCCTGTTCTCGAAGTAAGTCATCCGGTGCCTCTCGTGGGCCCCCCAGATCTGCAGGCCCCTCTGGCCTGGCCGGAGACACAGAGTCCTCCTTCCTGAAGCCTCCCAGGGTCCCGGCCTCCTCTCCGGAGGCACCACCCTGAGATGCTGCTTGTGAGTCACCTAGTCTGAAAAAGCCTTTTTCCTTGGATGGATAGAAACTCCCTCCCAGAGGCAAGGCTAATGAAAGTGCCCTTGACCCCCAGCTTTCTGGATCAGATGGGGATAGCTAGCAGCCTCCCGTACAAAGGCAGCATTTAACTCCTTTCATTTGAATTCTCCTGGTCTTTGGGAGGCCGTTTCCTGCTCCAGAGCCTGAAAAGAAGGGGGGTTTCTGGTACAAACCTTCAGAAACTCAAGTAAATAAAATCTGCCTTTGCATTTCACCCAGCCTCCAAGATTTAATGACTGAGGCTCCACTTGTTCTGGGCAAGGAAGACCTCCAGACTCTGCTTTTCCCTTCTTTGGGGAGTAGTTTTTTCTCAAGAGAGAAAAAAAATCAGCCAGAAGAAATGAATCTGTTTCTTTCCTGAAGGAAGCAGTTTTTTAGGACGTTTGTTCAATGAGCAGCAGCATAGAACATTGGCGTATGCTCGCTTCTCTCTGGGCTGTCCCGGGTTCTTAAAACGAGCTGCGTTCCCAATGTTTACATGCTGCTCCTGCCTCAAATAACAGTGCGAGCGGCGGCTCTATTTATAACCCAGACTCCTAAACCTCGGCTGGAAATAGGAGGGGACCGGCTGGGGCAAGCTTGGGGCTGTGGGGAGGAATTGTGGGTGATCACGAAAGGTCCTCACAGGGAGAAGGGGGAGAGAGTGGGCAATGGTGGTCAGAACTTAAGTGCCAATTTATCAATAAGCATTAATTAAGTGCCTGCTGTGTGCTAGGTTTGGGGGATACACATTTAATAACTGAAGTGATTCTCACAAAGCAACAAGAGTATGTGGAATAAAAATAGAGAATTATTGCAAAGTGGGTAAGCACCAAGACTTTGAGAGGGAAGTTACCAGCTGTTGAGGGGATCAGAAGAAGCTTCGTGTAGAAGGTGACGCTTCAGCTGTACCTTGAAGGAAGAAAATTATCAGTTTCTGAGGGAGAAATGGGTAGAAAGTGTATGGGGGGATGGGACTGGAAGGGAGGAAAAAAGAAATTTACATGACTTTATCATATATTTAAAGGGAATGGCAAGTTGTACGTAATTGATTTATTATGTGCAATCATCTTTTTTCATTATATATGCTGTCTTGTGGAAATGCTTAATTTATTCCATAAATTAAAAAATAAATTTTAAAAAGTTTCAACAAAATTAACAAAAAATAAAATTGGTAAATGACTAACCCAATAAGTAAAAAATAGAATACAACATTTTTGGAAGTGCATTCTGGGTCTGGAGAAGATGGGGCTAGGGCCCACGACAGGTGGGTCTGTTTGTCCAGACTCCCATGGAGTCACCTGCGGTGAGGTTAGAAAGAGGGGGTCGGCCGGGGTGTGGCTGGCTGTAAAAGCTGAACAGGAAAAGCTCTGTTTGATTCTGGAGGAGACCGAGTCTAGAAGTCACATGGTGGGGCACTAACGCCCTGGCAGTTGGCGTGAAGATGGATTGTGATGGGGAGAGACAGGGAGGCCAGTAAGGAGGCTCGGGCGCTGGTCTAAGGCAGAGCTAAGGGGGAGGCTGGAAGAAGGGGGCCGCCTTGGATAGAAAGAGGCAAGTTTGGAGCGAGGGAAGGAAGGGTAAGTTCAGTTTGGGATCTCTGGGTTGGAGACATCTCGGGACAGCCAGTGTGGAGGACCCAGAAGGACTTGGGGGTGAGGGCCGTTTTGACCAGAGGAATGGCACTGATCTTTCTGATGAGAATGGAGGGAAACGTGGTCTGGCTCAGACAGTACCATGGAAAAGGGTCTCCCTCAAAGTTGTGGATTCAAATCCTGACCCTTATCCTTCTCAGTCCAACCTCCAGAAAACTCAGGGGATGTTGTCAGGCTCGCAGCCGCCCGGCAGTCCGCAGCTGGTCCTGCCCCGTCATCGCGGGCCCAAGGGACCCTTCCCAGAACCTTAGACTTCCCTCCTGGGGGTCTGCAGCCAAAAGTCAGTCCTCACAGCTGACCCCAACCCCCAGAAGCTTCGTGCCCCCCCCCCCAGCCAAGCTCCCTCTGCCCGGGAGTGTGCCCGGGGGCATTTCAGGGTGTCACTTCGTCCCTGGAGGCTGCTGGGACACTGGCCCTAACTCCCCTCCCCCTCCCTCCTGCCCTGACCTTGCCCCCACTACAGCAGCGATCCAGCACGAAAAATTTGCTTTCTTGGACCCCCCAAACTCTTCCATAACAGGGACACAAATACACTCATGTCCACTCAGTGGCTGGAGACGGGGGGTGGGGGAGTGAGGCAGTAAGTGACCGTGACTTCCCCTCCGACCTGATGCTGCTCTCCTGGGCTTGGCCCGGCCCGGGCGGGGGGGATGGACGAAGGGGTCCCCGTCCCGGCCTCCCTGGAGCCTCTTGCGGTCGAGGCGTCGTCCCGGAGAGCGCGCGCCCCTAACGCCCTCCCTTCTTCTCCCCGCACAGGAGGACTTCCGGAATAAAGTTGAAGATTACATTAAGCGTTACGCCAGATGATGAAGGACGGCGGCGGCCTGGGTTTGCACCTCCAAGTTGTATCTATCACTTACAAAATGAAAGAAAATCCAATATTCAGCATCCTCCTCCCCCCTCCAGCCCCCCTGCGCCCCGCTGGCTTGTACACGTCCCGTGACCGTGTTGTACCGAAGAAGAGAACCTTCCTGATTGTCCATTTTACATGGAGACCTCCACATAAATACAGCAAGAACTTGTGTGTATTTGGTTTAAAAAAGTTGTTTGCTTTAAAATGTTTACTTTTCTGAACCCGTACTGTATAGCCTCTTGATGATATTCTTGAGAAATTTAAAGAGATCAGTACCAGCTAGAGCTTGCCTAGACTTTGTCACCGCCACAGTGGGGTCGGCCGGCGCCCGCCCGGGCCCCCCGCGGACCCCTGGGCCGTGGCGCGCCACGGGGCCGGGGATCACCCGTGTACAGCTCCTCATGGAATGTTGATGCTATTTAATGTAAGTATATTTTGGAAGAAATTTGTAATTTATCTACCTGCTGCTTCGGTCCTTTTTTCTTCCTCTGTCGTCCCGGTCTGCATCGTCGCCCCAAGCGGCCCGGCGAAGGGGGCTCCGAATTGGGGAGTGGGAAACCTCAGGGTCTTCTTGTTGGAGAGAACCCAGAAAATCTGACGGGAAAGGAAGCGAGGTCCTTTCCCTCCAGATCTGGCTATGGCCAGAACACTCTGGGCCCCATCGGGGGGCGTGGGCCAGGCTGGGGGTGCTGAGGGTTGGGAAGCCTGATCCCTCAGCAGCCCGGAGCACTTAGTGAAGGAGGGGGCCCGGCCCAACGTCCGGGGGTCTCTGCCTGAGGAGGCGGATCAGTGAGCTGTGGCGTGTGCGGGGCCCCCCAGGGGCAGGACCTCGGGCCCACTGACCCTTGGGAGCCACAGCGACTCCATCTCAGACCAGGCACCCATGGGCTGTCCGGCGTTAGGACAGCAGGGGCTGAGCCACTTTGACCTGAGGAAGCACCCGGCTCTCTGCCCATCACGGTGGCCACCCTCAGCCCCCCGCTCCTGGCTCAGCGGCTCCCTCTTAGATGGTAGTTTTGCTTCTCCACCCACTCAGACACATGGCGGCCACTTAGAACTGGCCATCGGCCATCGTGCTGGGGTCCCTGCGTGCTCCTCCCGACTCTGGGGAAAGCCCTGCCACCCCTGGCCCTCAGTGCCTTCCCTTCATGGGGCCAGACCCCCCCACCCGCTGAACTACCCTGGCCCTCAGTGCCCTCCCTCCATGGGGCCGGATTCCCCCCAACCACTGAGCTGCCCCTGGTCCTCAGTGCCCTCCATGGGGCCAGACTCCTCCCTCACCCACTGAGCCGCCCCGGCCCGATCCAGAGCAGCCAGGTGCAGCGTTCCACATCCCACCTGAATTACCTCAGTCCAAGAGCTGCCCTGGCTCCAGCCTTTTAGGCCCAGACTTTGCCCAGGGATGGAAACTAAGCCATTTGGTGGGTCAGGGAAGCCCCTGTCCAGACTCACGGCCCAGGGTGCTCCCTCAGCTGCACGGTGGCCCTGGCTCCGGACCCCGGCCCTCCCTGTGGTGGGCCCCAGACGGCAGCGCCCCCGCCCAGAGCCCTGAGGGCCACGTGGGTTTGCTCCAGAGAAATGGCCTCTGACCCCAGAAACAGGAGAGAAAGGGCTTGTGTCTGTTGTTTGATGTCAGAGAAGCATCCTTGAGGGGCAGCACCTTGTGTGTCCCTGGGCACTGCCCACGCCCCTCCCTTTCCCTCCGTCCTGACCCCCTCCTCAAGCCCACAGACACTTCTGCTGAGGAGGGGGCGGGGCCTGCCCACTCTAGGCTGGGGGGGTGAAGGATCTGCCCACTTTAGATTGGGCACTGCCCAGGCTAGGCTGGGGGGGTGAGGGGGCTGCCCACCCTAGAGTGGGCATAAGTCCAGGTGCCAGAGGGCAGCAGTCCCCGCTGCTTAGGGTTCCGTGCCCCCGAGCTGTCTCCAGGGCTCCTGATCTGGCAGTGACCTTGCACAGCCCTCCCTCGTCACGGGGTCCCCTCCCTCCCCGGTGTCAGGGCCAGGGACACAGCAAGGACGGACGGAAAGACATTGGGACATGAATCGGCCCAGAGCGGTTCCAGGGAAACTTCCAGAAAAGGCGACACTTCAGCTGAACCGCGATGCAGGAGAAGGTGGGGGAGGCGCCCAGGCCTGGGGAGCAGGCACAGAAAGGGGGGCCCGTCTGGGAGGGACGGGGCCCGGGGGACAGAGGAGTGGCCAGTGCGACAAGAAGCTTGGTCAGGGCCGTAGGGAATGGGGGGGAGGCAGCCACGGGGACTGCGTGGAGGTGGGTGCCCAAGGCCGAGAGAGGGACAGTGACGCAAGGGGTCTTGTCCATGGTTCCAGAACGACCAGGGCCCAGGGAGGGTTAGGGGAGGGGCTGCATGGAGGGGTGGCCTTTGTGACCCAGGAGAGAGAAACAGAGACAGAAAATGAGAGAAAATGGGGGAGGGGGACAAGGCAGAGGGACGGGAGGAAGAGCCTGGGAGGTGGCCCAGAGTCGGGGAGCACCGTGTGACAGCTGGGGGACAGGGGACCAGAAGGCAGTTACACAAAAACCCCGAGCAGCTCAGGCCCCCAGGGGTTGCCAGGTGAACCTCAGTGGGGATGACTGTTAGTGGGGATGACTGTCAGTGGGGATGACTCCCGGGCAGCTTGTCCCGGGAGCCTAGTGTCCACCCCCTCCTTCCCTCCATCAGCCAGTTAACACTGAGGGCCGCTCGCTGTGCTGAGACCCACCGCCTGCCCCAAGGAGCCAAGGGGCCCCGGGGAAGCCCACGCGCTCGGCCCCGCACGGAATTCAGTGGGAGATGGGATGGGGGGCGGGGCAGCTCCCTCCCAGGGGGCCCGGGCTGGGCCCTCGGCTGCAGAGGCGGCCCCGGGCGAGCTTCCGGCGCTCCCTCCCCCTGAGCCAGGCGGGCGCGCCTCCAACAACCACCGCCTGCGCATTTGCGCTAAAGCTGTGCGGGGGCTGGATCTCCATGGTACTGGTCTCCATGGTAACCCAGCCGTAACATGATGGATGTACCAAAGGGGTCCTTGGACCCGCCGTCCGCAGGGGCCCAGGAGGCTCGCGCCTCATTTCCAAGGGAGAAAATGAGCCGGGAGGCGGAGGGAGGCCCAGGGAGGCGGAGGGAGGCCGAGGGAGGCCGAGGGTTTCAGGCCTGACCGCCCAACTTCCCTCCCGGCCCCTCAGCCGCGTCCCTAAGCTATCCTGGGACCTAGACCGAGCCCTGCGATCCATCCTCGCGCTCCCTCCTCACCCCCCAGAAGTCCCCGACTCCCCTCAAGGTTCAGCTCGTGGACACTCTCCACATGATTCTTTCCTGGTCGCCCCCAGCCACTAACTTCCTCCCTCCCCCACCAGGTCAACACAACAGCCAACATTTATTAAATACCGACTGTTTACTGTGTTTCAAAGAGATGGGAGAGGCAACATGCAAATGACTGTACAAACCCAGGGCGTAGGGAATAATCCCAGAAACACCTTGTACGAGTGTGGGGGCAGCTACGTATGGGGGGGGTGGGGGGGAGTGGACAGGGCTCCAGGCTGCCGGCAATAAGACCCGAGTTCGAATCTAGCTGTGAAGCTGGGCTGAGGCTGGGGAGGCCAGCATGAGAAGACAGAAAGGGTGGGAAGAGCCGGGGGAGGGAGAAAGCTGCGACAGGCGCGCACTTGGAAAGCCATTAAAAGTAATAACCAAGGCAGCCGTAACAACGGGGCAGGTGGCGAGACCTGGGCCGGGGGAGGGAAGTGGGGGGGGGGGGGGTGTGATACGGAGCATAGGACCTCGACACCCGGGGAGAGTCGAGTCAGGAGAATGGAAAGGGACGAGGCGGGCCGGGAACGGAGGGTTTGAGCAGCTCAACAACATCCCTTGGAGAGACTGACTGGAAGTCACAGGGATTTAGTGTTAGCGTTTCAGCACTCACTCCCTTCCTGAATCCCGGTCTTTTCTTTTGGAAGATGCTGATAGCCTGGGGGAAGTGAGGGCTACTCACATACTTATCTCTACTTATGCAAGGGTCAAGTTGAAAGATTACCGGTGCACGTGTTTTGTAAATAAAAAGCTATAATAATAATAATAATAATAATAATAATAATAATAATAAAAATCTCTGCTTGGATTATCTCGCTGCTGAGAACCAAACCGGCCTTACATTGACATTTTCTCTCCTTTTAAGAGCCTATATTTTACGTAGGGCTCACTGTCCCGTATCTGAATTTCGATCTACAGCGTGTCCCAGTGAACGCTCGTTTCTTTCCATTCTCTCTTTTCTGACTGATGGGACCCAGGTTAGATTTGGCCGATCTTTTGGAGCCGAGACCCCGTGTTGCTCCTTTCTCAGTCCCGAACTTCTCTATTCCACATCGGGTCCCAAAGCATTGTGAGGACCAGCTCCGTTTTAAGCAGCTGCCTCTCTCTTTTGCAAATCAGCAAAGAGCTTCCGTCGCGTGTCTCGGCTTTCGTCGCGGAGTTTGGCTTTTCTCCGATCGGCGTCTCCTCACAGCGCATGAACCGCTTCCAGTTCGATTAAGGCAGAAGTTCTCTTGGCCGTGGCTCGGTCACCCGGGGAACTCGTTCGCTTCGGTCGTGGTCCGCGGGCCAGCGGGCAGAAGCGGCGCTCTCCCGAGATGAAATCTGGCCGTCCTCCCAACAATCAGCCTTGTCCATTTAAATCCACCCGCTTCTCGCCAGGCTGGAGGAAAAGCTAAGAGCCGCTGAGACCTTCGCTGAACCGCGGGAGGCTGGGACTCTAGGCTGAAAATCACTTCTAAGTTTGGGGAGGGGGGAAGTTAAGGGGAAGGGGGGAAGGTGTTTCTCTTACTTTTATACCAGCTTCAATTCTGTTTAGTCTCCAGTCACTGAAACCATCATCCTCCACTGCACTAAAGCAATAAATCTTTCGACCTCCAGGGAAGGGCAAGTGTTGGACGGGTCTGGGGTGAAAGGGCCATTTGTTTGCAAGTTCCAGAAAGTTTCTGCTTTTTAACATTCCCAGGGAGCTGCACTCTCAGTCCCGCTGGAGTATTTCAGTACGGGGAAAATTAATCAAAGCAACTCCGGGATTTAAAAAAAAACATTACACTGAGGTCAACAATTTAATCTTCATAAGCTTCTTTTTTTTTTTTTTTTTTCTTTTTTTGCTGAGGCAATTGGGGTTAAGCGACCTGTTCAGGGTCACACAACTAGGAAGTGTTAAGTATCTGAGATTAGATTTGAACCCAGGTCCTCCTGATTTCAGGGCTGCTCTCTATTCACTGCACCACTTAGCTGCCCCCACCAATTTAGTCTTTAATTAGTTTGCAATCCCATAAATTTCTACAAAAGGGGGAAAGATTCTCTCTTCTAGGCCCCCCCACCCTTTTTTTGTCTCATGTTTCTGCCCCTCTCAATCTCCCTCCTTCCCTCTCTCTGCCTCTCCATTCCTGATTCCCAACTTGGCCACAATAGAGAGTTCTGAAACTTTCATCGAAAAATCGCTCCTTCTTTTCCTCCTTTTTTCTTTGGCTCATGAGATCACAGGAAAAGGGCAGCAGGCTTTGTCAGGCCATGGAACCACCACTGCTGAGAGCTTACTCTCTGCCTTACAGACCCCAAAATCTAGATTAACAGAACATAATCCCCTAAAGTTCCTGGACAAATGATGCTTAACTTAATTCAGTGCTTTTGCCGCCATGTTGGGATGCTGCATGGTCTATATTCCCCTGTTTTTATTCTTATTTTCCATTTCCATGGGGGTAAAAACCACTCATTTCAGGGAAATGGAGCTGATTTTTCCCTTCTAATTTCTTAAATAGAAAATGCTCTATGTCTTTAAAAGAAGTGTTTTAAATTTAGGTTTCAATGGTTTTGACATTTTGGTAAAAAGTCCTCGGTCCCCCAGCCAGCGCTCCAGGTTCCTCATCTTGCTCACCCTTGTTTTATCATATTCCCCACTAGTTCTCCATTTCTCTAAGGCAACACTCTTTGCCTTCCAGAACCCATTCTTTCCCCCTAGTTTCTGGAGTGAGAATTTCTCTGTGCTTCACAAAGGTGTATTTTTAGGCCCTCTGGCTGCTGACTCAGTGTCCCTGTCTGTACCAGCCTTGGGGCTTGGGATTTGTCCCAGGTCTACACCAGTCTGCCCCCAGCTGCTTCCCGGTCCCCGCCTTACCTCTATGGCACTCTATGGTTTCAAAAGGTTCTTCATTCTCCCTATAATTATTGGGAGTTCAGGATAAGGAAAGCGTACACAAAACCGATTAGCCATGACTGGCCATTAGAGACTCAGAGACATGGAGATTGAGAACATCATTTTTTAAGTATGAAAGTCTGGCCATTTCTGGAGAGGGAAAGGGGCCACAATGGCCCCTCCTCCACATCCCCACAAGCCATCCTGGTGGTTGCTCCCTCTGCACTGCTCTGTTGCTCCCCCAACAATAAGTGCTAGTCAGTGTCTCCTAAAATATCATGAATAAACAGTTCAATAGAGAGCATTTCTGTAATTGATATTTTTATTAATTATGGCTGGCAGACAATGAATAAAATGGTCATTTGGCTTTTTCTCATAGACCATCATGGAGGCCTCTCAATACTTATATTGAGTATATATACGTTCCCTACAGGTGGAAATCAACTCTGATTGATACCAGTGAGAATGAATATCATAAGGGGGGAGCTATTCAATAACTTTGATGATGTTACTCCTACCCCTCTCTACCCAGACTACCCCCAGCCTTGGGCAATCTAAAGGGATCTCTCTCTCCTCTCCCTCTCCCTCCCTCTCTCATTCCCTCCCTCCCTCCCTCTCTCTCTCTCTCCGTCTCCCTCTCCCTCCCTCCCTCCCTCTCTCTCTCTCTCTCCTCTTCTTCTCCCTCCCTCCCTCTCTCTCTTTCTGTGTCTGTGTCTCTGTCTCTTTCTGTGTCTCTGTCTCTCTCTTTCTCTCTGTGTCTCTCTGTCTCTGTCTCTCTCTTTCTCTCTCTCTGTGTCTCTGTGTCTCTCTTTCTCTGTGTGTCTCTGTGTCTCTGTGTCTCTCTGTCTCTCTCTCTCACACACACACACACGCCACAATTCTATCAGTAAAACACATGGGCTGGAATTCACCCAGATTAAATTCTCTTTTATACTTGAATGGAGTAAAAATCACCCCTAGAAAAGATGATCCAGGTGGGGTCAATGTTAGAAGAAATCTTGCGAAGCTCCCCTTTGAATGAGAAATGGAAAAGAAAAAGCCCTGGGTTCCTCTCCCCCGTGTTAATTGATTCTGAAAATAAGAGAGAAATGGTCTCTCAGTGTCCGGGCTCCAGGTCAGAAAGGAAGCCCTGAGTTAGTCCCTCCCGATCCTGTCTCTTCTCCAGCCTCTCGGTGGAGGCCTCGGGAGCTGAGCCCGAATTCCTGGAGGGCCAGAGCCGACCTTGGAAAAGGGCCCTGAGCCAACCACGGAGCGCTCAGTTAAGGGGCGCTAAACTAAACTGCTCTCCCTCAGTGCCTCCCCTCGGCCGCTCTTCGCTTCCTCTCCGTCCAACACCCGCTGAGACCCTCATCAGTGTGGGGGCGTCTCATACCTGCCCCCTCCTCCCCTTCCCTCGGAGCCCCGCAAACACTGAGCCCGAGCTGGCGACGCCCGCATTGGTGAGCGTCCTGGCCAAAGAAATAAACCCTAAACTTGCCCTGTGTCCCCTGCGCCGGGGAAGGGCCCGCCCAGCACTCCCGCCTCCCGGCCAAGGGAACCCGGCAGGGTCAGGAGGAGTGCGGGGCGCCGCCAGGGGCGGGGGTAACAGCAGAAGGGAGAGCATTCGGGGAAGACTCGTGTCTCCGCCAGCAAAGCAGAGGGAGTCCGGGAGAGGGCCGCGGGGCCCCTGGGGGATGGAGTCCGGCAAAGCCAGGCGCCGGGTGAACCAGGCTGACCCTTCTCATGCCCGGACTCCATTTCCCAAAGGGTCCCGATGCCTTTAACTCCAGCTGGCGCGATGCATGGTGGGAATGGCTTTTCCGAGTCCGGAGTACGAGTTTCTCCTAGTGTGGTGAACACCGATTACCAGCCCCGCTCCGAGCCGACTTCTGAATGAATGGCTGATCTGGGCGGGGTTGGAGGGTGGGGCGGAGAAAGAGAGAGTGCGCAGCCGCAGTCCGAGGTTTCACACTCCTCCATCCTGCCCTCCTTACTCCAACAGGTCCCGAGAGAGACTGCGCATGCTCAGCATCAGTTTTTTCTGCCCTCCCCAGGCTACTAGTGGGCTAGCGTGAGGATGCGCGTGCGCAATAGTAGAAGGGGTGGGGACAGCGCCCACGTGCTCGGCCCCCGAACCCAGTTCTGCCGGAAGAGAGCAGAGTGGGTTGGCTCGTGAGTATGCGCCGGGTGTTTGCGGGGCGGGGCGGGGCGGGGTTCCTACAATATACATGTAGCGGCCGGTGTGCAAGCCCGAGGTGGTGTGAGGGAGAGGAAGGGCAGGGGTCAGTGTGGATGGAGGCGTGTGACTTCCGGTATATGGGCAAGGGTCCGTGGGGGGAGGGAGGTGGGCCCTGGAGGCCCAACCCCCCCTTATCTCCCCGGGTAGCAGGAGACGCCCCCGCAGTGAGGGGCCCGCGGCCCCCTGTGTCCCAAGTGAGGAAGTTGTGATTGGCCCCTTCAGCCTGTCGGGGGCTGAGCCCGGCTGAGAGTGAGGGGGGGGGGGGATACACGTGTAAGTGTGTGTGTGTGCGCGCGCTTGTATATGTGTCTGTGTGTATCTGTGTGTTTGTCAGCTTCAATTAAGCGCCTGGGTCAGTGTGTGTCAGTCAGCTTTGATTAAGCACCTGTGCCGATGTAGCTATGGATCCGCTTTGATTAAGCACCTGCGTGTGTCTCAGCGTTGATTGAGCCCCACTGTATGTCTCAGCTTTGATTGAGCCCCACTGTATGTCTCAGCTTTGATTGAGCCTCACTGTATGTCTCAGCTTTGATTGAGCCCCAGTGTATGTCTCAGCGATGATTAAGCACCACTGTATGTCTCAGCTGTAATTGAGCCCCACTGTATGTCTCAGCTTTAATTGAGCCCCACTGTATGTCTCAGCTTTGATTGAGCCCCACTGTATGTCTCAGCTTTGATTAAGCACCACTGTATGTCTCAGCTTTGATTGAGCCCCAGTGTATGTCTCAGCTGTAATTGAGCCCCACTGTATGTCTCAGCTTTGATTGAGCCCCACTGTATGTCTCAGCTGTAATTAAGCCCCACTGTATGTCTCAGCTTTGATTGAGCCCCACTGTATGTCTCAGCGTTGATTGAGCCCCACTGTATGTCTCAGCGTTGATTGAACCCCACTGTATGTCTCAGCGTTGATTGAGCCCCACTGTATGTCTCAGCTTTGATTAAGCACCACTGTATGTCTCAGCTTTGATTGAGCCCCAGTGTATGTCTCAGCTGTAATTGAGCCCCACTGTATGTCTCAGCTTTGATTAAGCACCACTGTATGTCTCAGCTTTGATTGAGCCCCAGTGTATGTCTCAGCTGTAATTGAGCCCCACTGTATGTCTCAGCTTTGATTGAGCCCCACTGTATGTCTCAGCGTTGATTGAGCCCCAGTGTATGTCTCAGCGTTGATTGAGCCCCACTGTATGTCTCAGCTTTGATTGAGCCCCACTGTATGTCTCAGCGTTGATTGAGCCCCACTGTATGTCTCAGCTTTGATTGAGCCCCACTGTATGTCTCAGCGTTGATTGAGCCCCAGTGCCAGTGTGTATTTTGACCAAGCACCTCATGCCAGTGTGTGTCAGTCAGCTCCGGTTAAGCACCTGGGCTGGTGTATCTGGATCAGCTTTGATCAGGCCCCCGTGCCAGCATGTGGGGGTGAGGTTGGCAGTCACCAGAGGAGTCCGGCTGGACAAGAGGGAATTTCCCATTTACCCCAAGCTCAGGGGAAGGAGCAGACCACCTTAGAGTTTGGGGGAGGGGGAGGGTCCTTCGTGTTCATGAGGACTTTGTGGAGGCTCCTTCCCCCCCTCATCGCTCTGTTCTTTTCCAGCTCAGCACCCTCGAGATTCTGCCTTCGTCCACGAGAGAATGACTGCCATGTTCCAGGTGAGTCTCGGGTCCTTTGTTCTGGATAATTTCATCCTGTATCATTTTTAAGTGTTTTAGAGTGATTTCTTTCTATTTTCTAAGTCCTTTGGCATTTCAGATCTATTATCTCAATTCATTCGAGTCCCATCCGGGGACCTGAGCCTCCAGTATTCTCTTCCAGAAAGTTCAGAAACCATTTTAGCCAGTGTCCATCATGGGGCATCAAGGTGGCCACAGGGCATGGTTCACTGACCCTGGAATCAGCAATCTGAGGTCCTAGCTGTGTGAACCTGGGCAAGTCACTTTACCAATACATAAAGAAATTAATGAAATATATCTGTCATACAATGAGACAAATTTTAGTCTGAATGTGTATCATTTGCTAAGGAGGGCTTTTTGTTGTTGTTGTTAAAAATTACCCCAGGAGCAGTGGGAGAAATTAAATATCTGCACATTCCCAGAAGACTCCTGACTGGATCAGGGGCCCCTTTCCACCCAAGAAATTTTTAAGCGACCCCGCTATATAAGTATATAAAATGGGTCTACAAGCCAAACATTTATTGATAATAAATTACATATGGAATCATGACCCACAGTTTTGTTTTTTTAATTTTCAGGAGTATTTTATTTTTCCAAATACATGTAAAGCTAATTTTCCACATTCATTTTTGTAAGACGTTGTGATCCAAATTTTTCTCCCTCCCTCCCTTATCTCTCCCCTCCCCAAGACAACAGGTCATCTAATATAGGTTAAATATGTGCAGTTCTTTTAAACATAGGAAATGATATTTTTAAAAGGTGGGAAACTCTCCAGTGAAAGAAATCAAGAATAGAAAGTGTGTGTGGAACCTCCCTGTTTTGAGAGCTTTGAGGAGCAGTGCTATGGATCCTAAGAAAGCATTTTCTCACCGCCTGGAAAAGACGGGGTTGTTAGTACTTCTGAAAGGATTAGCCCATCTTTTGTCATCTTTGCATTTTGCAGGCGTGAGCTACAATATCAGAGTTTGATCAGCACTTCCCTTG
The DNA here is from genome assembly GCF_016432865.1 of Antechinus flavipes. NCBI lineage: Eukaryota > Metazoa > Chordata > Mammalia > Dasyuromorphia > Dasyuridae > Antechinus > Antechinus flavipes. The sequence continues at coordinate 7,810,103 of NC_067401.1, forward strand.
TATTCTTAGTAATTTGGAGCATCCTTTCACTCTGTTAAAGTGTTTTTGGTTTTTCTTTTGCGAACCATTGATAATACTGAAGTATTAGAAAATGACTTGGCTATCTATGTACATACAGATGTTTGTGTGCTGTATATATTCTTACATCTCTATAAATGTGTGCAAGTATCTTTGTCTATCATAGGCTTTAGAGAATGTTGATTAAAAAGGATGATTTTTTTTTATCGGTCACAGATCTTAGAGGAAATATCAACTTAAAACTTAGTGCAGTGTTTGGCCCATTTTAGGTAAATAATAAAATAGGATTTGTAATGTTGGGGAATAGGGGTTCCAGGTCATAGTACAAAGGGAGGAATGATCAGCTGTTAGGGTTTGAAAATGAGGGGCCTTCTTAGTCTGCCCAGAAGACAGTAATGATGAATTCTTATTTGGGGTATTATGGGTGATGTGTATCTGTGAGATGGAAGCTGATTCTGAGGTCAGGGCTGTTGCTTAAAGTGCTTGGTCTTGTTGATATTCACTTCTGGAGAGGAAAAGTCAAAATGAACTTAAACAACTGGGAAAAACTCAGCAGCCCGGTGTCTCCGGTCCAAACTGAGGCGTAGAATGATCATCAGGTTGTATTTGGGGTCTTGGTCCCTGCTAAGCACGTGTGTTTGCTTCAGACCTCGGTGACCTTCCAGGATGTGTCCGTGGAGTTCACTCGGGAGGAGTGGAGGCGCCTGGAGCCGGCCCAGAGGGCCCTGTACCGGGATGTGATGCTAGAGAACTATCAGAACCTGGTCTCTGTGGGTAAGCGCGCTGGCCCCCTCCCCACTCCAGGAGGCTCCCCTGGTGCAGACTGTGCCAGTCAGCTACAGTCTGGGCAACTTGTGCAAGAGTATTCAAGGTCACAGAAGAGAGGGGAGCAATCCCAAACCTTTTGTTGGCCTTTAGACAGAATGTTCCGATCCCAGGGTAAGGACCGTCCTTGTTTGTTGTCTAGACCAGAGCCACGGCTCCCTCCTGTAGGAGATGACCTAAGTCCTTTGGCATTTTAGAGTCTCTCCTTTTGGAAAGCTCTTCTTTCCTCAGGATCTTTGCCTGAAATCTGTTATTTCCAGATTAGATGATGCAGACGGGCTCTGTGTTCGAGGTCAGCTTTGCATTTCCCCCAGCGGGATTCTCTGCATGTAGTTGGCACTTAATGAAAGTCTGGTGCCTTAAAAAGGTGACATGTGTGGCGACTCTGCTGTGCCCCGGGAACGCCAGTGGCTCCCAGTTACTCCAGAGCCAACCTTTAACTCCGGTTTTGTGCCCGGTGCCGTTCGCTGTATTCCCAGGGTGATTGCTCTTTCCCTTGTGCTCCCTAGACCTTTTCTTTCTGACCAGGACACGGCTCTTTTACCTGCCTCAGATACAAATGAGTTCTTTGCTTTGGGTTCCCACACCTTCCCTATTTCTATTTCTGCGCACAGGGGTCCCTGTCTCCAATCTGGATATTCTCTTCTTGTTGGAGAGAAAAGCGGCAGCTTGGAGGCCTAGAGAAGAAGGCCCCACGAGCCTTTGTCCAGGTGAGTGAGCGAAAAGCACAGAGGTCACTGTCTCTTCTCACATTCGTTTGGAGCCAGTCCTCTGCAAGGATGGACGATGATTTCTCTTAAAGGCCCCTAGGCCTCTCTATAATTTCTCAGGGCCTAATTTCATGCAATACAGTTCCTACAGTTTATGTGGCCATTCTCCATTTTTGTCACATGATCATTTCTACGTGTTTTCCATTAAAAAGACTTCCATTAAGGGAAGTAGGCGATAGAGAATGTGATGTTGAAAGACTTCAAGAGTAATTAATCATTTTATTAATAACATAAGCATTTTAATAATAAAAGGGTCAGTGACACTCTTTTGGATGCCAACGGCTATCATGTCTATGGGCTCAGTTTATCTGTCTTTGGAAGAGAGAGTGCTCCTGAGGTTGGCCATCAACTCTGATTAGTTAATGATTAATAAGAGAATGAATATTTCACTGAACGGAAGACCTATCCTGATGAGGGGCCTGGGGATATAACTTTGTTTTATGTCATTTACTTCTAAATTACCCCCGGCCCTGGGCCATCTAATCCAAGTTTTCAGCCCACCCAAAATCTGAGTAGGATACTGTAGGCAGGAAGTCACTCCAAGAAAAGATGGTCTAAATGGGCTGAATTTTTGGCAGAAGTCAGTAAAATTCTTCAAGGGCTTTGGTTCAAACAAGGAAATGGGCCCAGGGAAAAGCCTGGATTTCTTCCATAACAGATTGTTAATAAAAAGGAGGTCTTTTTACGTCATCAGTAATGTCTTAGGGTATATTCTAACCAGTATTGTTCAGTGTGAGGGTATGTACAGTTTTGTAGTTTTTACTGCCTATTACTTTCCTCTTTTCCAAAAACATTGTACCATTTCATAGCTCTAACAATGGCGTGATATTGTGTGGCTTTCTTCAGAGCCCAATGAACATCCAATTTTGTAACTCTTTTCATGGATCTCATGCTGTTTCTGTGTCATTTTCATTTGAATTTTATATAATTGTTGTAGAGTTGAAACTGTTCCTCATTTTAAAAGAATTCATATATTTTGTTTTCACACTACTATCACTCCCAGATATGTGCCTCCCCAGTCCTTACTCAGTGATCCATCCCTCATAGCAAAGAATAAAAAAGAAACAACAACAAAATTTCTGCCCAACTCCTCAGCAAATCATTACCTGAGTCTAACAGTCTAAGCATTGTTCCACACCTACAGCTCTTCACTCCTGTTAAGAGTGAAGAGCAATAATGTCTCCTCTCTCCTTTGGAACCAAATTGTGTTACCACATACACGTGAGGACCTGTGTGGCCAGGGTATTCACAGTGCCCCCAGTTCTGTCCTTTGGGGCACCTAAGAACCCTTCAGATACTTTCAGATTTCTAGGATGTCTCTTGTGGATCTTTTCTAAGACAAAATGGAGTAATAGAGAGAAGGCCTGAGAATTAGGCTCTGAAGACCATAATTCAAGGCCCAAGTCTGACACATCTTAATTTGGCTACCACAGGTACCCAAAAAAGATCTGGGTGTCCTAGTGACCTGTAAATGGAACCTCAGTCCTCAGGCAGCTTTCTTAAGTCTTTTAAGTTTTTGTGAAGTTATTAATATGCATTGGTAAAGGAATTTCCTCACCAGGAGTTCCCAATTAATATTTCTTTAAAAAAAAAAAAAGTTCTCTGCATGCTAAACATCCCTACTTTAGTCAAATTGTTTATGGGACGGCTCCAGAGCCATTCATCATGCTGGCTTTGATGTGCTTCAGTTATCGACACCCTTCCTATGATGTGGCACCCACAATGAGACACCCAATAATCCAGGGCAAGATTTTGTATTTCTCTTTAATGCAGCCTAAGGTCATAGTAGCTGTATTAACGTCCATGTAAAATAATATACCTGTGTTGAACTTAAAGGTCACTAGGGCACCCAGATCTTTTTCAGATGAACTGATGGTCTAGCCATGTATCCCCTTTTTTGTACTTGTGGAATTGTTTATGAACCCCCATGTAGAGCTTTGCAAGTATTTCTATTATATTCTTTTTTTTTTTTAGATTGATAAAAGAGGTTTATTATTGAATAAGCAAAGTTAAAGTATAGGCGAAGATAGAGATAAGGAGGGCAATGGACAGAGGGTCCAGTGGACAGAGGGTCCTCACATGGTAGCCATGTTTGGAATCTCTGCCTCTATTATATTCTTCATAGTTTCAGTTCATCAGTCTAATGTTTGAAGTCTTTCTGAATTCTTAATATTTCCTATATTGGTAATTATCCCTTACAGCTTTTATTGTGTCTTTTCAGATTTTATCGGTTTACCATATTTAACTTTAATAAATTGATAAAAACCAGATTTTATGAATATTGTCCTTAATCTCTTAACTTTTATCCTATCATCTTTAGGCTTTTACCTTTTCTTATTTCTGTAGATAATCTTATGCAAGTCAGATTGATGTCATTTGATCTGTTTTGTCTTTAATAAAATCACATACATTTCTCAAGGAGGAAAATCCCTTACTACTAAATGAGCCTTCTTTTATGGGTGTTGGTTTTAAAAATCACTTAGTACATTGCCTGACACATAATAAGCATTATATAAATATTAGCTTTGTTGTTTTTATTATTATCTTGTCTGAATTTGAGCTCTCTTCTCTTTGATGGAAGAAACACAAACAAGAACTTATTCTCAAAGCTTAGCAATAGTGGCTAGTGAATTTTTATAATTTTATAATTCTTTGTTAAATTTCTTTTAGATTTTTGGAGTCAGGAGACCAAGTTTAAGCTACAGAACTTAAGTCTGACACAGCATAGTTGCCTAGAAGCGTCATCCAAGAAAAGAGTGCCAGAACACCAGCATGAGCAATCCAAGAGGAGAGAAGCCAAGGAACGTGGTGTTCATGTTGTAAAAAAGACGAGCACCCTGATGAGTCGGTCCAGAACCATCACTCGTAGGAAAGTTTTTAAGAGGACTGTGCCTCTTTGTAGTACTTTGGGGAGAAATCTGAATTTGGGTCTGGGTTTTCATGCCTTATGGAGAGGAGTTATGAGAGAAAACCTCCATAAACTTAGAAAAAACTTTAGGGATTTTCCAAACTCACTAGCATGTAAGAAATCCTCCTTAGGGAAGATCTTTACTACCTCTAGCACATACAGGAAACCCTTTTGTTACCACTCAGACCTAGTTAAATTTCATAGGGTGCGTTTTGGGGAAAAGTTACAAGAAGCCGATGAATGTGGAAACGCTTTTGGCAGAAGGTCAAAAGTCGCTGGACAGCTAAGAATTTGTATGGGGAAAAAATATAAATGTAATAATTATGGGAAAGCCTTTTTGGGAAGTTTGACTAAACAGAAGGGAGTTAATATTCAGATTAAGCCTTTTAAAAGTAATGAGCGTAGGAAATCCTTGAGGCAAAGAGGAGGTCTTCTCACCCATCAGAGAACTCATAAGGTGGAAAAACAATTTGAATGTAGTGAATGCAGGGAAAGCTTCAGCCAAAAAGCAGACCTCCTTCGACATCAGGGCACTCACGCGGCAGGAAAGCTTTTTGAATGTAATGAATGTGAGAGGGGCTTCAATCGGAAGGAAAACCTTCTTGCCCATCAGAGAACTCACAGTGGAGTAAAACCCTTTGAATGCAGTGAGTGCGGAAAAGGCTTCAGCCGGAAGGGGAACCTCATCTCCCATCAGAGAACTCACACCCGAGACAAACCCTTTGCATGTGAGGAATGTGGCAAAGGTTTTAGCTGGAAGGCGAACCTCGTCACCCACCAGAGGATCCACACTGGAGCCAAGCCCTTCGAGTGCAAGAAGTGTGGGAAAGCCTTCAGCCAGAGGGGCCGCTTTATTGACCACCAGAGAATCCACACTGGGGAAAAGCCTTTTGAGTGCAACGAGTGTGGGAAAGATTTCACCCGGAGGGAAAACCTTGTTTCCCACCAGAGAACTCACACGAGGGTGAAGCCCTTTGTGTGTCCCGAGTGTGGGGTGGACTTCAGCTGGCGTTCAGGCCTGATCACCCACCAGAGGACCCACACAGGTGTGAAGCCCTTTGAGTGCACCGAGTGTGGGAAGGGCTTTCGGCAGAGGGGCCACCTGGTCACCCACCAGAGAACGCACTCTGAGGTGAAGCCCTACGGGTGCACCGAGTGCGGGAAAGCCTTCCGTGACAAGGGCCACCTCCTCAAACACCAGGTCACCCACACTGGGGCAAAGCCCTTTGCCTGCAGCGAGTGTGGAAAGGCCTTCAGCTACCGGAGCTACCTGGCCGATCATCAGAGGATTCACACCGGAGAGAAACCCTTTGAGTGTGAGGAATGTGGAAAGTGTTTTAACCGCAAGGGAAATCTCATTTATCACCAGAGGATTCACACTGGAGAGAAACCCTTTGACTGCAGTGAATGTGGTAAATCCTTTATCACAAAGCGAACTCTTACTGGACATCAGAGAACTCACACTGGAGTCAAACCCTTTGAATGTAGTGAATGCGGGAAATCCTTCAGTAAGAAACAAAGCCTTATTAAACATCAGAAAAATCATCCTGGAGTCAAAGCCTTTTGAATGTAAAATGTGGGAGAAGTTTCAAGCCGAGGGTATAATTCTTATCAAAAAGCTAACAGAATTTGAAGTCAATGGATGTAGAAAAGGCCTAAGTTAGAAGGGGTGCTTTTCATAGACATTTAAGAACTCCAATCAGGATACTTTGAAGGTTTTAAATATTTCCAAGGACAGGGCGTACCAGAGTAGTGGAGTAATTGGAGAAGGACTAAACAAATGGTGACATAAATAAAATGGAACATTATGGCATTGTTGAGTAGGAAAGAATTTAAAGAAATAGAGGAAAACTTGTGAACTGATACATAATGAAGTAAACAGGAAAACACCCTACTCAAGGGATTGAAGGAGTCCTACCAAACTCCTTTTATGACACAGATATGGTACTGATACCTAAACCAGGTAGGCTGAAAACAGAGAAAGAAAATTATAGACCAATCTCCCTAATGAATATTGATGCTAAAATCTTAAATAAAATATTAGCAAAAAGATTACAGAAAATCATCCCCAGGATAATACACTATGACCAAGTAGGATTTATACCAGGAATGCAGGGCTGGTTCAATATTAGGAAAACTATTAACATAATTGACTATATCAACAACCAACCAAACAAAAACCATATGATCATTTCAATAGATGCAGAAAAAGCATTTGATAAAATCCAACAGCCATTCCTAATAAAAACACTTGAGAACATAGGAATAAAAGGACTTTTCCTTAAAATAGTTAGGAGCATATATTTTAAACCTTCAGTAAGCATCATATGCAATGGGGAAAAACTGGAACCTTTCCCGGTAAGATCTGGAGTGAAGCAAGGTTGCCCACTATCACCATTATTATTCAATATTGTATTAGAAACACTGGCCTCTGCAATAAGAGTCGAGAAAGAGATTAAAGGAATTAGAGTAGGCAATGAGGAAACCAAACTATCACTCTTTGCAGATGATATGATGGTATACCTAGAAAACCCCAGAGATTCTACTAAAAAGCTATTAGAAATAATTCACAATTTTAGCAAAGTAGCAGGATACAAAATAAATCCCCATAAATCCTCAGCATTCTTATACACCACCAACAAAATCCAAGAGCAAGAGATACAAAGAGAAATTCCATTCAAAATAACTGTTGATAGCATAAAATATTTGGGAATCTACCTACCAAAGGAAAGTCAGGAATTATATGAGCAAAATTACAAAAAAGTTTTCACACAAATAAAGTCAGACTTAAATAATTGGAAAAATATTAAGTGCTCTTGGATAGGCCGAGCAAATATAATAAAGATGACAATACTCCCTAAACTAATCTATTTATTTAGTGCTATACCAATCAGACTTCCAAGAAAATATTTTAATGATTTAGAAAAAATAACAACAAAATTCATATGGAACAATAAAAAGTCGAGAATCTCAAGGGAATTAATGAAAAAAAAATCAAATGAAGGTGGTCTAGCTGTACCTGATCTAAAATTATATTATAAAGCAGCAGTCACCAAAACCATCTGGTATTGGCTTAGAAATAGATTAGTTGATCAGTGGAAAAGGTTAGGTTCACAAGACAGAATAGTCAACTATAGCAATCTAGTGTTTGACAAACCCAAAGATTCTAAATTTTGGGATAAGATTTCATTATTTGATAAAAACTGCTGGGATAACTGGAAATTAGTATGGCAGAAATTAGGCAAGGACCCACACTTAACACCACATACCAAGATAAGATCAAAATGGGTCCATGACCTAGGCATAAAGAACGAGATTATAAATAAATTAGAAGAACATAGGATAGTTTATCTCTCAGACTTGTGGAGGAGAAAGAAATTTGTGACCAAAGATGAACTAGAGACCATTACCAATCACAAAATAGAAAATTTTGATTATATCAAATTAAAAAGCCTTTGTACAAATAGAACGAATGCAAACAAGATTAGTAGGGAAGTAACTAACTGGGAAAACATCTTTACAATTAAAGGTTCTGATAAAGGCCTCATTTCCAAAATATATAGAGAACTGACTCAAATTTATAAAAAATCAAGCCATTCTCCAATTGACAAATGGTCAAAGGATATGAACAGACAATTTTCAGATGAAGAAATTGAAACTATTACCACTCACATGAAAGAGTGTTCCAAATCACTATTGATCAGAGAAATGCAAATTAAGACAACTCTGAGATATCACTACACTCCTGTCAGATTGGCTAAGATGACAGGAAAAAACAATGATGAATGTTGGAGGGGATGCGGGAAAACGGGGACATTGATGCATTGTTGGTGGAGTTGTGAACGAATCCAGCCATTCTGGAGAGCGATCTGGAATTATGCCCAAAAAGTTATCAAACTGTGCATACCCTTTGATCCAACAGTGTTTCTATTGGGCTTATACCCCAAAGAGATACTAAAAAAGGGAAGGGGACCTGTATGTGCCAAAATGTTTGTAGCAGCCCTGTTTGTAGTGGCTAGAAACTGGAAAATGAATGGATGCCCATCAATTGGAGAATGGCTGGGTAAATTGTGGTATATGAATGTTATGGAATATTATTGCTCTGTAAGGAATGACCAGCAGGATGAATACAGAGAGGCTTGGAGAGACCTACATGGACTGATGCTAAGTGAGATGAGCAGAACCAGGAGATCATTATACACTTCGACAACGATATTGTATGAGGATGTATTCTGATGGAAGTGGATTTCTCTGACAAAGAGACTTAACTGAGTTTCATTGGAGAAATGATGGACAGAAACAGCTACACCCAAAGAAGGAATACTGGGAAATGAATGTGAACTATTTGCAATTTTGATTTTCTTCCCGAGTTATTTTTACCTTCTGAATCCAATTCTCCCTGTGCAACAAGAGAACTGTTTGGTTCTGCAAATATGTATTGTATCTAGGATATACTGCAACATGTTTAGCATATATAGGACTGCTTGCCATCCTGGGGGGGGGGGAGGAGGGAGGGAGGGGAAAAAACGAAACATAAGTGATTGCAAGGGATAATGTCGTGTAGAAATTATCCTGGCATGGATTCTGTCAATGCGAAGTTATTATTAAATAAAATAAAATTTATTATAAAAAAAAAAAAAAAAAAAAAAAAAAAAAACACCCTACTCAGTAACAATAAAAATTTTAATGGGAAGAGCCTTCAGAAATCAAACTTGGGAACTGTATAATCCCCTACCCACCTGGGCCTTGGAGAATGACAAAATGTAATTTCTTCCTTTCTTTGCAGTCGTGTGCTATTACTGATGTGGAGCCTTGCATTTACTATGTATTTTTGATGGCTTGCTTAGCTTTTATGCCCTGATTTCTTTTCTCTCTAGTTATTATAAGAGCTGGCTCTGGTTGTAGAAACAGAAAGGGTATTTTTGGAAATAAAGATGGTCTAACATCTAGTAAATGTGTTTCTTAATTAATAAATTACTGATTATGCTGGATTTAATTTAATTCTAGTCATCTAAGTTGAGTAGTGGATAGAGTACTGAACTTCAAGTTGGGAAAACTTCAGTTTAAATGTTCAAATAGTTATTAGTTCTGTGATTTCCGGTTAATTACCTTTTCTCAGCTCCACTTTCATCTGTAAAATGGGGATAATAAGAGCCTTTATCTCACAGAGAATCTGATAAGTGTAATATGCTTTGCAAACCATAAAAGTAAATGCTAGCTACTGTGTTTCCTTTTATGATAGGATTTCTAAATTGGTAAAACAGGGAAATGTGAAAAAGTCAGAGATGCAGCCTTGACAAAATAAAAATAGATCTTAAATAGTTTAGATAGTTAACTACAAAAGGTTGTTATTAATGATTTTATGTTATATTGGCAGCCCTGTAGTAAAGTGGTCCAAGTCCGTGAGCTACTTGAATATTGGTAAAGACAAATGCCATGTTCATCAGATCTGGGCCTGTAAACATCCTGGATGATGAGTCAGGATCCATTAAGGTCCACACTCCAGAATATTTTATGGAGCTTCAAAGTTTGAGTGTTGTAGGAATAAGGAATAAGGGTTATTTGAATTTTTAAAAAATCTTCTAAATTTTAATATTGGATAGCATGGATTCATAACAATTTGGGGAAAAAAATGTGGTTTTTTGGGGGGCAGACTAGAGCACCTGGGCAGCTAAAACGTAATGAAATGTAAAGTGTTTTAGAGGAATGGTTTCCAGGAATAAAGAGGCAATAGTCCTGTTGTACTCCGTCTTGGTCAGACCACAGTTAGTTAGAATATTTGTTTTCATTCTGGACAACAAGTTTTAAGAAGGATTTGCTGAAGGGTTTTAGGTCCATGCCATATGAACATCATCTGGTCACAAGTTTGCAGATATTTAACCTAGAGGAGATTTGGGGAAAAATTATACTTGTCTCTGAGCACGTGATAGGTTATGTGAAGAGGCGGTAAATTTGTTAAGCTTGACTCCAAAGAAGCAAAATTAAGTGTTATCCTTCAGGGGGAAAATGGATGTTTAACGACATAGAGGACTTTCAGATGTTCCTGTTTTGGGGGGGAAATTGACTTTCAAATACAAGATTCAAGAAGAGCATAAAAAGGTAAACAGGAAAGAGAAATCTTCTGAGACTCAGTAAAGTTAAATGGTTTACATTTTTACATGGAAATATGATGCTTCTAATTCCCAAGAACTTTATCATCATTAGGACATTTAGAAATAAAGACAGGACATGGGTGTGAGTTAACTGTGATAGGATGATATCTAAATAAAATTAGAGGGGTGAATAATAAAAAGGGATGATTGTGATGGAAATGTTACTTAAAAAATAAATTAAGGAGCAAGAAAGATATGCTGGGAAAAGGGGAAGGTAGATTGAAGGTAAATTATCTCACGTGAAAGGTGCAAAAGGGCTTTTATAGTGAGAAAGATGGGGGAAGGAGAGATGGAAGGAGTAATCCTTGAATCATCAGAATTCACTCAAAAAGGGAGTAATATGCACTCGGTTGGGCAGAAGAAAGTAGGAAGGGAAGGGATGAGAAGGGACCTGATAGAAGAGAGGGTAAATTTGGGGAGGCAGTGTTCAGAAGCAAAACAGTTAAGGGATTGAAAGGAGAGAAAAGAATAAACAAGAAAATAGGATGGAGTAAAATGCTCAGCAAATATATGAAAAAAAAATAAGTTTCTCTGATAAAAGGCTTATTTCTCAGTTACATAAAGTATAAAGAACTGAATCAAGTTTTTAAGGAAACAAGTCATTCCCCAACTGATAGTCAAAGGTTATCAACAAGCAATTTTCAGATGAAGAAATCAAAGTTCTCTATGTGGAAAAAAAATATTCTAAATCACTATTGATTAGAGAAATACAAATAAAGTGACTCTTGAAATGCTGTTCCACACCTATCAGATTAAATAACATGACAGAAAAGGAAAATTACAAATATTGGAGGGGATATGAGAAAATTGGGACATTAAAGCCCTGGTGGAGTTAAGAACTGATAGAACCATTCTGGAGAGCAATTTGGAAATAAGGGCTATAAAGCTGCATACTCTAACCCAGCAATACCATTCCTAGGTATTGCATTCCAAAGACATCAAAGAAAAAGGAAAAGGACTATAAACAAAATATTTATAGAAGCTCTTTTTGTGGTGGCAAAGAATTGCAAGTTGAGGGGATGGTGGAACAAGTTGTGGTGTGTAGTTGTGATGTAATGCCATTGTGTTATAGGGAAGGATGAGCAAGATGCTTTCAGAAACACCTGTACTTACATGAACTGAAGCAAAGTGAGCAAAACCAGGAGAACATTGTATATAGTAACAACAATATCGTACAATGATCAGCAATGAATGACTTGGCAATTCTTTCTCATCAGTACAATGATTCAAGACTATTCTGAAGGACTCAGATAAAAAAAAAACAAAGCTATCTACCTCAAAAAAGAACTGATGGAGTCTGCAGACTGATGGAGTTTACCAGGAACATTTGTTTTTCTTGGGTTTTTTCAACATGATTAATGTGGAAATACAGTTTGCATGACTGCAAAAATTGCTTGCCTTTTCAAGGAGGAGAGAGGGAGAGGAAGAGATAATTTGGAACCCAAAAGTTTTTTCAAAGAAAACAATGTTAAGAATCGCTTTGATATGTAATTAGAAAAAATTAAATATTCAAAAACAAAAAACAATCCCATACTTCTTTTAGTGTTCTAAAAATTGGATAAGTTTAGTTAAGTGAGCCATAATCTCGTACATCTAAGAAAACAAACCTCATTAAGCACTCTGTAAATACATTAAGTCAGGCTGTAGATTAAATTATATTTAAAGGATTCCCAGTAGACTAATTGAGAAGGAAAATTTACATATCACCAAGGTAACCAAAAAATTCAGACTGAGAAATAACACAGATAGTGGAACTAATAAATAACTGAATCACTTTGGAGAGCTCAAATTCCCCTTTGTCTTCTTTCTAAGGATTATAGAAATAATTTTTGCTCAACACTATTATTCCATGAGTCACATTTTGGCCAGATGAGATTAATATTAATAGAAGACATGCCTTTCATTAGCCAAAACTTGCAGGAAAAATGGTCCTGATGCTTAAACAATAAACTATAAATGCCTGAGTTTGGATACATACCTCTGCAGGCAAACCAGGAAAAATGAAAGCGAGAATAATACAAAAAGGATCATCATTATTAAATATTAATAGAGTCTTTCCCTGGTAATCTTCCTAATGTCTGTTGAGTCAGCATATTTTATTTTATGAGATGTCTGTCCTATATAGTCACCTGATCCTTGGAAATTCTGGAAAAGACATTGTTCCCAAAGCAGATCTGGAGAGATATCCTTCCTAAAAGATCCACTTTCCTGGTTCCAAATTACTTGCAGAGGTTCCTGAGGTAGTGGCACTAAAACCCGCTACTGAGAAAACAATACTAATTAGTAAGGCCAAGCCCAGCCTCTTAAATTTGCTTGTCCAATAATTAGTTCACTTGGAGAAAACCAGTTTACATTTTATGGATATAAATTCATTTTTCTTTTTTTTTATGTAACAATTTTTTATTATAGCTTTTATATACAAAACACATGCATGGGTAATTTTTCAATATTGACCCTTGCAAAAACTTCTGTTTCAATTTTTCCCCTCTTTCCCTCCATCCCCTCCCCTAGCTGACAGGTAGTTCTATACATGTTAAACATATTAAAGTATATGTTAAATACAACATATGTATACATATTTATACAGTTATCTTGTTGCACAAGAAAGATTGGATTTAGAAAGAAGATAAAATAACCTGAGAAGAAAAAACAAAAATGCAAGCAAACAATAACAGAAAGAATGGAAATGTTATGTTGTGGTTCACACTCATTTCCCAGAGTTCTTTTGCTGGGTGTAGCTGGTTCTGTTCATCACTGATCAATTGGAACTGAATTGGATCTTCTCATTGTTGAAGAGAACCACTTCCATCAGAATTGTTCATCATATAGTCTTCTTGCATCAGTCCATGTAAGTCTCTCCAGGCTTCTCTGTATTCATTCTGCTGGTCATTTCTCACAGAACAATAATATTCCGTAATATTCATATACCACAATTTATTCAGCCATTCTCCAGTTGATGGACATACACTCAGTTCCCAGTTTCTAGCCACTACAAAGAGGGCTGCCACAGACATTCGTGCACATACAGATCCCTTCCCCTTCTTTAAAATCTCTTTGGGATATAAGCCCTGTAGTAACACTGCTGGATCAAAGGGGATGCACAGTTTGATAGCTTTTTGAGCATAATTCCAAATCGCTCTCCAGAATGGCTGGATGGATTCACAACTCCATCAACAATGTATCAGTGTCCCAGTTTTCCCACATCCCTTCCAACATTCAGCATTATCTTTTCCTGTCATCTTAGCCAATCTGACAGGTGTATAATGATATCTCAGAGTTGTCTTAATTTGCATTTCTCTGATCAATAATGATTTGGAACACCTTTTCATATGACTAGAAATAGTTTTAATTTTTTTCTTTTTTTCTTTCTTTCTTTTTTTTTTTTTTAATAACTTTTTATTGATAGAACCCATGCCAGGGTAATTTTTTACAGCATTATCCCTTGCACTCGTTTCTGTTCCGATTTTTCCCCTTCCTCCCTCCACCCCCTCCCCTTCCTCCCTCCACCCCCTCCCCTAGATGGCAAGCAGTCCTTTATATGTTGAATAGGTTACAGTATATCCTAGATACAATATATGTTTGCAGAACCAAACAGTTCTCTTGTTGCACAGAGAGAATTGGATTCAGAAGGTAGAAATAACCGGGAAGAAAAACAAAAATGCAAGCAGTTTATATTCATTTCCCAGTGTTCTTTCTCTGGGTGTAGCTGCTTCTGTCCATCTTTGATCAATTAAGGCTCTCTTTATCGTAGAGATCCACTTCCATCAGAATACATACTCAAACAGTACCATTGTTGAGGTATATAATGATCTCCTGGTTCTGCTCATTTCCCTCAGCATCAGTTCATGTAAGTCTCTCCAGTCCTCTCTGAATTCATCCCACTGGTCATTCCTTACAGAACAATAATATTCCATAACATTCACATACCACAATTTATTCAGCCATTCTCCAGTTGATGGGCATCCATTCATTTTCCAGCTTCTGGCCACTACAAACAGGGCCGCCACAAACATTTTGCACATACAGGCCCCTTTCCCTTCTTTAGTATCTCTTTGGGGTATAAGCCCAGTAGAAACACTGCTGGATCAAAGGGGATGCACAGTTTGATAACTTTTTGAGCATAGTTCCAAATTGCTCTCCAGAATGGCTGGATGTGTTCACAATTCCACCAACAACGTATCAGTGTCCCTGTTTTCCCACATCCCCTCCAACATTCCCCATTATCTTTCCCTGTCATTCTAGCCAATCTGACAGGTGTGTAGTGGTATCTCAGAGTTGTCTTAATTTGCATTTCTCTGATTGATAATGATTTGGAGCATATTTTCATATGTCTATAAATAGTTTCAATTTCTTCGTCTGAGAATTGTCTGTTCATATCCTTTGACCATTTATCAATTGTAGAATGGCTTGATTTCTTATCAATCAGAGTCAATTCTCTATATATTTTGGAAATGAGGCCTTTATCAGAACCTTTGATTGTAAAAATGTTTTCCCGGTTAATTGTTTCCCTTCTAATCTTGTCTGCATTTGTTTTGTTTGTACAAAAACTTTTCAATTTGATATAATCAAAATTTTTCTATTTTGTGGTCAATAGTGATCTCTAGTTCTTCTTTGATCATAAATTCCTCCCTCTTCCACAGATCTGAGAGGTAAACTATCCTATGCTCTTCTAATTTATTTATAATCTCGTTCTTTATGCCTAGGTCATGAACCCATTTTGACCTTATCTTGGTGTACGGTGTTAAGTGTAGGTCAATGCCTAGTTTCTGCCATAATAATTTCCAATTTTCCCAGCAATTTTTGTCAAATAATGCGTTCTTATCCCAAAAACTGGGGTCTTTGGGTTTGTCAAACACTATATTATTAAAGTTATTGGCTGTTTTGTCCTTTGAACCTAACCTATTCCATTGATCAACTAGTCTATGTCTTAGCCAATACCAGATGGTTTTAGTAACTGCTACTTTATAATATAATTTTAGATCTGGTACAGCTAGGCCACCTTCATTTGATTTTTTTTTTTCATTAATTCCCTTGAAATTCTTGACCTTTTGTTTTTCCATATGAACTTTGTTGTTATTTTTTTCTAGTTCAAAGTAGTTTTTTGGGAGTCTGATTGGTATAGCGCTAAATAAATAGATTAATTTAGGTAGTAGCGTCATCTTTATTATATTTGCTCGCCCAATCCAAGAGCATTTAATATTTTTCCAGTTGGTTAGATCAGACTTAATTTGTGTGGAAAGTGTTTTGTAGTTTTGCTCATAACGTTTCTGATTTTCCCTTGGAGTTTTAATTTTTTCAACTGAAAATTGTCTGTTCATCTTCTTTGACCATTTATCAATTGGAGAATGGCTTGATTTCTTATAAATTAGAGTCAATTCTCTATATATTTTGGAGATAAGGTCTTTATCAGAACCTTTAGCTGTAAAAATTAAACTCATTTTTCTTAACAGATACATTTGAAAGCCTGCCTTATGTATGTATTCTAGTTCTTAGTAAAAACAATCTAATCATTATATTTTTTCCAAACACTAAATAATTATTAATTTGAAAACAAAATTAACCCAATTAAATACTTGACCGTTTTTTGTTGTTGTTGGTTTTTTTTTGGGTAACCATAATGAAAACAGTCTCTACTGGTAGCTTACATTCATGATTTCACAGTATTCTGATCAGAAGAAGAGCTAATTTTCTCATGACACCATTGCATCATCCTCTGGATATTATTTTTCAAATTATAAGGATTTTTTTTCTTTTTCTTCTTTTTTTAAAATTATAGTTTTTTTATTTACAAAACATATGCATGGGTAATTTTTCAGCACTGACCCTTGTAAAATCTTCTGTTCCAAATTTTCCCCTCCTTCCCCCCACCTCTTCCCCTAGACAGCAGTTATTCCAATACATGTTAAAATACATGATTAACAGCATTTCTTATACAAGAATTTTTTTTAAAAAAGCACTCTACAAGAAAAATTAGAAGCCTAACAATAATATAGACAATATTATGAATTTAAATAACAAACAAAACTTTGCTAGTCCAATAACATCAATTCAGTTGTACTTCTGAATCATCCTACACAGAAAATTACTTCATCCATCTGTCAATCTGATATTCTATATTAATTGCATTCAAAAACCAGTATAGAGCAATTCTGAAGCAACTACACTTACTCATTCAGTTCTCGTTCATACAGTTTTTTAGCATACCACCTTAATGCCAAGTATCAAATGTATTTCATATTAAGGTCTAATCTCCCTAAAGAGGATCAAATATCAATTGTCATAACAGGAAAATACACCTCACTTTGAATGTCCATATTATAATTTACTTTTAGGTAAAATTCAAATCAAATCTCTATTTTTATCACAAGTGGTATAATTTAAAACCTCAATTTTTCCAAGAGCCATTAGCTACCCATACCCCAAATTTTAGAGCCCATTGGTTTTAATCAGTCCAATTTCAAAGACTTATGGCAGTCTCAAATTCTTATCTTTCCTCTGAGTACCATGAGGCTCTAAAGGTTGGAACACACCCTTCTGATTGTCCTTCAGGAACAAAATTTTAGTGTGCTATTTTCTATCCTAAATTGGTAACTGGCATTTAAGCATAGAAAGTTTCTCTTGTCCTAATCTAAAAGAGATTAAAACAACAACAACAACAACAAAAACTCAAATCTCTCTTTCCAAATCCTTCCAATCTTTCACTCACACTGCCAGGACAAATAAACTCCAACTTTTTTGTTTGTTTATTTGTTTTTAATTTAAAACCCATCCATCTCAATTTGCTTAACCATTGTCTTTCAATAGACTTTGATTAAAGACTCCAAACTTCAAAACTTTCTCTTTCTTTTCAAATGCTCTTTCTTATTTAACATTTCACTTACTCTCACTACTTTTCCTTAGTCCATCCATTTCAATTTTTTTTTTTTTTGAACAATCACATCCCAATCTAATATTGTACAAATTTTCTTATACCATGGACTAATTAAGTACAAACTTTTATATCGTGATTTGCATAACCCTATTTAAATTTCTTTCAGAGGGCACTTCCACTTTACCGAAACTATTAAATTCTGTTGAATTATTCATAGAAGAAAATACAGTAGCAAGGTAAATAATTCTCCTAAGAATCAATTTTCACTTGAGAAGGCCTAAAGACTGCAGACTACAATCCATTTTTTTTTCTTTTTTCTTTGCTTTAAGGGTTTTGTTTGTTTGTTTGTTTAGCAGTAAAATTAAAATTATGAATCTCTCACCTTCCTAGAAAGAGAGTGATAAGGAAAGAAAAATCTTAAGTGCTAATAATGTGGAAAAGATTCCTTTCTAGATTCCCACCCCCTCCTAGTTAATAATGTAAATTACCCTTTAACTCACAAATCTTGGTCCCTTTGAATTCCAATAGAAAATCGGACCTGTCCCAGTCCCATTGGGATCTGAGCCAGCTTTGGAGCTACACCCAAAAGCCCCTCGAGCTAAATCTCCCATTATAAAAGGGAGACACTGGGACCCCCTCTTTGCAGAGATTCCAAACATATTAGCCATGTGAGGACCCTCTGTCCACTGGACCCTCTGTCCTCCTTATCTCTACCTTCACCTATCTCCTTACTTCCAAACCCCATAATAAACCTCTTTTATCAATCTAGCTCTCGGGCCAATAAATGCTTTTATTGGGGACTCGCGCTGCTACTAGACCCCATTTACCGCCGTATCCTTGCGCCAAATCCAAGGGGGTTGCAGGGGATCTTTGTTTGACTCCCTGTGCCCCAAACCTGCCACTGGATCTCAAACCCTAATCTCATTTAGGTTCCCCCATATCTAGACTTCAACACTATTTACATGTAATCTGTAATATTGGTCATAGAGAGTTGCAAAGTTCCTCACAAAATAACCCACTAACATATTTCAGCAGTTATAAAAAACATTCAGACCAAAATTCATAGATTTACAATAAAGATGTTACCCATTTAGTCTCCAATGCCATACATTTCTACAAATCAGAAAAAAGATTTTCTTTGCATTTTGTCTGTCTTCATCTCTGTAACCTTGACTTGTTAAGTCTGAGAATACAGAGCTATTTTGCATTTTAAAACTTTATCTCCCAAGGAAAATCTGATTAACAAGTCAATGGAAGTAAGTCTTCACTTAGTAGGGAAGAAAATTTAGCATCAGAATTAGAATACATTAACAGATAGTTGTTTTAGGTATGAAACTTCATTAATTTTCCCTGCCCTTCTAAGCTCACATTTTGCAAGTTTTTTTAATCCCAGTTTTTATGGCTCAGCCTGGTTTTCCCCTTCAAAATTCCCAAGATAAATACACCTTTGCACATAGGAGAATTTCCTCCTCATTTTTTTTTTTTCAATTTTACTGCCTGTGCTCACCCAATTTTACCTTCCATTATTAATCTGGGGTCTTTTAATAGTTGCAGGAAGGTTGAAGGGAGAACTGCAGGAAGAAAAAGGAAAGAGATAGAGACAGAAACAGAGATGGAAAGAGACAGAGAAGAAGAGAGAGAGAGGGAGGAAAGACAAGACAGAGACAGACAGAGACGGACACAGAGACAGAGAGACACAGAGACAGACACAGAGAGAGATAGAGGGGGGAGGGCGAGGGAGGAAGAGAGAGAGAGGGAGGGAGAGACAGAAAGGAAGGGGGGGGGGAGGAAGGGGGAGGGAATAATTCCCCAGGCGAAGGCCAAACTCAGCCCCCTATTTTTCTGGACAAGCAAGAGTCCTCATCCTTCAGGAGCAGCTTTAAGCAGAGTCGCCCCCAGGATGCTCGGGCTCTCACTGAGCCCTTCATCCCACACAGGCCCGACACACTCATCTCGATCCTGAGAGCTCAGAAACTTGCTCAGCCTCCGTTGCTATGGAGAAACCTGGAGGCTTCTTGGCTTAATCATCAGGGCTTCCTGTTGTGATGTCAATCTGTAGGTAGAGAACAAACCCAAATTTGCACCAAGATTAGAAACTTACTGTGCTGTTTTGAAAGTCTTGAAACTGTAAGTTTTACATTATGCAGAGTTCAAGGTCGTGAGGAAACACCAGCTGAGGGGCTTCCGTGTGGGCAGAAGGTCCCCACTCCCCTGGGGATGCTAGTTCTCCCCCTTGCCCCGGGGCTGCAGCCAGGACCATGGCTTGGGCCAAGTGTGGGAAATGCCACGGGATCCTCCCGGAGGAGCCAGCAAAGGCGTCCCCTTCTGCCCGGCTGTCCTCCTCTCTCACCATCTGTGGACCGAGAGCCTTAGAAGTTGCTACTGAGTCACTTGCCCCCCAGACCCGATGCCTGGTTGCTGGGTCTGCAATGGACTTCTCTCTTACCCCGGCGTGATAGGACTGTCCTGCAAACCCAAATTGTTGGGAAATCTGTGGCTTTTGCTGCCCCGGAATTTGTTTTGAGACAGGCCGAGATAACTCTTACAAGGCAGGTTTTGGACAGTTCAGGTGAACCCTGCCTTTTCTTCATCATCTTGGCTCTTCTTCTGCCCCAAGGAGATCAAAGAAGGAGGGAAATGACCCACATAGAAATATTTGCAGTAGCCCCTTTTTTGTGGTGGCAGAAAATTGGAAACTAACGGGGAGCCCATCAATTGGGCATGGCCAAACAAACTGGCATAGAAATGGGATGGAATATTACTGGGCTGTGAGAAATGATGGAGGGGATGGTGTCAAAAAAACCTGGGAAGACTTGTATGAGCGGACACAAAATTAAGTAAACAGAAGCAAGAAAAGAGTTTCTAAAGTGATAGCAATAATGTAAAAATGATTTACTTTATTTAAAAGTTCTACTGAGTGGATGCCCATGAGTGGGGGAATGGCTGAATAAGTGCTGGTATATGAATGTTATGGAATATTATTGTTGTATAAGAAACGACCAGAAGGAGGATCTCAGAGAGGCCAGAGAGACATACATGAATTGGTGCTGAATGAAGTGAATAGAAACAGAAGATCATTATTATAGCAATTATACGATCATTAATTCTGATGGACGGGGCTCTTCAACAATGATATGATTCAGGCCAGTTCCAATGGTGTTGTGATGGAGAGAGCCAGCTGTCCCCAGAGAGAGACTGTGGGGACTGAGTGTGGGTCACAACATACCATTTTCACTCTTTTTGCTGTTGTTCGCTCATTTTTTATTTTCTTTCTCATTTTTTTCTTTGATTTGATTTTTCTTGTGCAGCATGATAATTGTATAAATATGTTATACATATATCGGATTTAACATATTTTTACCATGTTTAACATCTGTTGGACTATTGCCAACTAGGGAACGAGTGGGAGAACAGGGGTGGGGGGAATTGGAACACAAGGTTTTACAAGGGTTAATTATCCATGAATATGTTTTTTTAATAGCTTTTTATTTACAAGATATATGCATGGGTAATTTTACAGCATTGACAATTGCCAAACTTGTGTTCCAATTTTTCCCCTCCTTCCCCCCACCCCCTCCCCTAGATGGCAGGATGACCAGTAGATGTTAAATATATTAGAGTATAAATTAGATAAACAATAAGTATACTTGACCAAACCATTATTTTGCTGTAAAAAAAGAACCAGACTCTGAAATATTGTATAATTAGCCTGTGAAGGAAATCCAAAATGCAGGTGGGCAGAAGTATAGGGATTGGGAATTCAACATAATGGTTCTTAGTCATCTCCCAGAGTTCTTTTGCTGGGTGTAGCTGGTTCAGTTCATTACTGCTCCATTGGAACAGATTTGGTTCATCTCATTGCTGAAGATGGCCAGGTCCATCAGAATTGATCATTACATAGTATTGTTGTTGAAGTATATAATGATCTCCTGATCCTGCTCATTTCCCTCAGCATCAGTTCATGTAAATCTCGCCAGTCCTCTCTGTATTCATCCTGCTGGTCATTCCTTACAGAACAATAATATTCCATAACATTCATATACCACAATTTATTCAACCATTCTCCAATTGATGGGCATCCATTTATTTTCCAGTTTCTGGCCACTACAAACAGGGCTGCTACAAACATTTTGGCACATACAGGTCCCTTTCCCTTCTTTAGTGTCTCTTTGGGGTATAAGCCCAGTAGAAACACTGCTGGATCAAAGGGTATGCACAGTTTGATAGCTTTTTGAGCATAGTTCCAAATTACTCTCCAGAATGGCTGGATGTGTTCACAATTCCACCAACAATGTATCAGTGTCCCTGTTTTCCCACATCCCCTCCAACATTCCACATTATCTTTCCCTCTCATTCTAGCCAATCTGACAGGTGTGTAGTGGTATCTCAGAGTTGTTTTAATTTGCATTTCTCTGATTAATAATGACTTGAAGCATCTTTCCGTATGGCTAGAAATAGTTTCAATTTCTTCATCTGAGAATTGTCTGTTCATATCCTTTGACCATTTATCAATTGGAGAATGGCTTGATTTCTTATAAATTAGGGTCAGTTCTCTAATATTTTGGAAATGAGGCCTTTATCAGAACCTTTGACTGTAAAAATGTTTTCCCAGTTTATTGCTTCCCTTCTAATCTTGTCTGCATTCGTTTTGTTTGTACAAAAACTTTTCAATTTGATATAATCAAAATTTTCTATGTTGTGGTCAATAGTGATCTCTAGTTCTTCTTTGGTCATAAATTCCTCCCTCTTCCACAGGTCTGAGAGATAAACTATCCTATGCTCTTCCAATTTACTTATAATCTCATTCTTTATGCCTAGGTCATGAACCCATTTTGACCTTATCTTGGTGTACGGTGTTAAGTGTGGGTCAGTGCCTAGTTTCTGCCATATTAATTTGCGAGAGTACTTTCTAAAGTGGGGGAAGACATGGCTTCTTTGCAGTGGGCAGAAAGCACAAGGATTACAAGAGATTAAAAATATGTGAGTGGCAATGATGGCCATCTTCTAGGGAAGGAAAGCTCTAGTAGGATCCAGGATCCCTGGGGAAGCATTTGCCTGGGCAAGAGAAGAACTTCTTTATGTGAGAGAGAACAAAGGGAGGGACAGAAAGAAAGACATCTTCAATTTTTTCAACTATATATGACATGAGACATGTTTAATCCAATCTCCTCTTGGGAAGAGGGAAGGGGAGAGAGAGGGAGATAAATGTGAAACCCAATGTTTTGCAAAGGTGAATGTTGAAAACTACCTTTGCATGTATTTGAAAAAATAAAATACTATTAAAAAAGAAACATGACATGGAATTCAATGGAAAGCTTGGGAAGGAATGAGAAGTTTAGAAGAGACACTAGTAAGCAGAGAATCAAATTCATTATGGAGGCATAAGGATTGCCCTGTTGCTGGGAGGGCCCAGGTGAGGTTATGAAACCCAAATTGGTAGGGGATTCGGTCAACCAGTTTTTGTGATTTATGACGGTTCTGTGGGATTAGCACAAAGGAGAAAAAGGGAGGGGGATAGTCTAGAGTTGGACTGACTTAGTGCTGTGAGATGGGGGAGGGAAGAGAGGCGGTCCAGTCCTAGAACCTCGTGTCCAGATGGCCCAGGAAAGAAGTGAGGGATGGAAGGATTGGAGGCCACGGTGAGGATGAAGCGATGTAGGAATGATAAAGAGGAAGACGAATGCATTTCCGAGGTTGTGGACATGGAAGTGGAACACTTGAGGGGGACGGCAAGATCTGGGGAATGACCCTGTCTGTGTGGAGCAACTCGTGAGAACCGAGGGGGAAGCCAGGGAGGTAGAGAGGAAGGGCTATCATGGCCCAGGAGCAAGGCAGGAACTGGTGGCAAGAATAACTGGGCTCATTGAGGAAAATAGGAAAAGGAGCTCCGGACTCCAAACAAGGAAGATGATCCAACTCGGTAGAACTCGGTGGTTATCACAAGAGCCCGGGGACCCCAGAGGGAGACAAACCACCCCCTTAAAGGTGGATGGGGCAGACCCTGGACCTGTCACAAAGCCCCGTGGCGGGGATTAAAGCTGGAATGGCGAGTAATCCCCCCAAGGAGAGAGTAACTCTTTAACCTCAGGAAAACAAAAAGGATTTTCCTTAGGAACTCTGGGATCTGGAAGAATAAATAGGTATTTAGAAACCAAAAATCTGGAGGAAAAGAATGGAAGGAGAAAGTAGTTAGAAAAGAAAGTGGTACACTCCCTGAAAACTAGAATAACCCTAACAGAAATGTCGCTTTATGAAACACTAAATATTGGAACAAAATTATATAAACAAATATATATAGTTATATATCATTTCTAAGTTTCTAAACTTTTCCTATGTCATCTGCTGGTCTTTGTGTCATCTATGACATGAAAAATTCCCCTCGAATTTCTTCTTTTTCTGTTGTGAGGAACTGGGGTTAAGTGACGACCTGGCCAGCATTAAATGTCAAGTATCTGAGGCTACCTTTGAACTCAGACCCTCCTGACTCCGGGGCCAGTGTTCCATCCCATTGATTTGCTGCACCAGCCTGTGATATAGTGGAACAGAGATGGGGAAAGCCCCAGTGTGGAAGGGCTCGCTATGTTTGTGTCTGACTTTGCAGGAAAGTTCTGGGTGTAGGGGGATTCTCCGGTGTGAGGCTCGAATTCGAGGCTGCTCCTCCACCTTCACCCAGCTCTCATCCTGGTTGTTATCCCACTTCCACGATTCGGGAAAGAGGCTGATGACTGTGGGCAATCCTGCCCCCCTTAAATCCAGTCTACCTGCAGGTCCAACATTACCCCTCCCCGAGGTCCTTTACCCTCTTTGAAAACAAAAGCTAAATCACAGCATTGAAGGCTACACGTCTATAAGGACTTGTCTCCCCATTAGAATGCACGATGAGTGGGAAACAATTTTCCTGGGCTCTGCCCCCTGTACTCCAACCCCAGATTTCTGGCTCCTTTCCCTCCCAACTAAAATCTGGCTTTTTACAGGAAGCCTTTCCTCTAGGAAGCCCTGAATTATTTCTTATTGATCTAATTGATTTCTTATTGATTCTCGCTCACTTGTATTTGTTTGGATGCTGCTTCCCCCACTCGACTGTAAGCTCCCTGAAGGCAGGGAATCCTTGCCTTTCTGCACTCCCAGCACCCAGCACAGAGACTGGCACATGGCACTTACTATTTCCTGAATGGAATTCTCTGTCCGTGTGTCCTGAGCATCCAATCCCGGGCCTGACATTGTTCAATGAACATTTGTGGAGCTCTTCTGGGCGACAGATCTGCTCCCAGCATCCAGCAGAAGCCCAGCCGTCACCAGCTTCAGCAAGTGAGGACTTAAAGGGCAAAGACTCCCTCTGCCTTCAGAGGAAAGGGGCTCCTGGTGGGAAGCGGAGCAGCCATGACTGCCCAAGAAAGCCGGCTTTAAGGAGGGGGAAAGGCCAGCCAACATGATGGGCCCGACGCTTGAAGGTATTGTGGCCAACACATCTTTGATGTGAGAAGATGCAGGACGTTAAGGGGTGGTGATATTTTGAAACGGGAGGAGACACCCAAACAAGGGGCCAGGTAGCTCGATTCTAAACTTCATCCCTTTTATTTTCGTAACAAAACATGGAAACCATGGCACTTACATTCTTTGGAGTATATCTGCACAGATACCTGGATGGGAAATACTGTGCACAAAAAAAAAAAAAAAAAAAAATGTTGAATATATTGGATTACTTGCCACCTAAAGGAAGGGGTGGGGAGGAGGAGGAGAAATTGGAACACAAGGTCTTTCAAGGATCGATGGTGCAAAGTTATCCTTGCATGTTTTGAAAATAAAAAGCTTCAAACAAAACTATGAAGAAAAAAAAGAGTTGAGTAAACCAAACCCTACCTTATGTGAAACTTTTCCCATAAAAGAAAAGTGAATTGATGCTTGGAGATGTATGTATTGTGATTTTATTCAGATACTGAATCTAATTTATTTTCTAATTCATCTTAGCTCATTCAGACAGCCCCAGTGAGGATTTGGGGGTACGGGTGGGAGGTTTGGCTATTAATATTGTTGTTAGAATCAGTAACCTGTAGCCTAAGTTTCCGGTCAATCCAGGAGAAAGGAATAATAAGATAAGGATAGTGAGGGAGGGCAGACTTTAAAGTACATGTTTCCTGCAAAAAAAATATAGTGAATTCAGCACCTTCAAGGCTCATCTGGTTTTAAAGTATTATCTTAATGTTGTTGCAGATGGAAATTTTGTTTTGGGGTTTTGTTTGTAGTTTGTTATTGAGTCATTCCAGCTGTGTCCAGCTCTTCATGAGTCCCTTTGGGGTTTTCTTGGCAAAGATACTAGTATAGTTCGCCATTTCCTTTACAGATAAGAAATTGAGCTATACAGGGTTAAGTGGCTTGTCCAGGATTACTTAGCTAGTGTCTGAGGCCAGATTTGAACTCAGGAAGATGAATCTAAAAGTCCAGAAGAAGCCAAAGGTAAAGATTGATGGTAATTGTTCTATTATATATTGATTTAAATCCTTGTTTTGACTCTATGACTAGGAATAAAACCTGCATACAATAAGCAAAAAAAAAAAACCAAAAAAAGTATTATCTTAATGAAGTCGGTACTTTCCATATGTATTTGAGCTGAATGACCCTCTGCGGAAAATTAAGTAATAGTGACCAAAATGTCTAATCATAAAAGGGATGGTTTGTTAATTGAGATATGCTAATGTTAATTATGTTTAAGGGACAGCTTGAAATGAGAGTTGTTTAAAAAAAAAAAAAGAATACCATGATAGAGATCTGAATGGGGGGCACGGGCTGGTGACTACTGTGTTTCCCTTCATTTGTGTTGTCATGCATCTACTTGACCACAAGCTCTTCTGCCGAGATGTGATTGATGTATGTCATGCTAAGAATAAATGATACACACACATACATATATGTATATATACATACACATAAATGCACATAAATATATAGATAGATCAACTGGGGAATGTTGATAAACAGTGGTATATGAATGAGGGATTACTGTACCATGACTTAGTGGTTGCTTTGAGAGAAACCTGAAAAAACTCCTAAGAACTGCAGTAATATGAAGTTAGCTGAACCAGGAGAATAATTTATATGACCCCCCCCCCCCCCAAAAAAAAACCCTCCTTAAAAACTTGTAAGAAATAGAATCGATGCTAGAGGCCTGACGAAGTTGCCCTCTACGACGAGACATACATTGCCAGATCCGGCTAATATGGGAATTTGTTTTATCTGACGACATGAATTTGTTATGAGGTTTTTTGTTTCCTATAAATTGGAAACTGGGAGAGGACTAGGAAGAGAGTTAGGAAAAAAAAGGAAAGATAAGGGTACTGACGCATTATTTTTAAAAGCAGAAGACAAAAATCACACACAAGCAAGACAACTTTGAAAGTTATATTTTAATTTATTATATAGTTACAAACAAACACAAGCCAAAATAATTGAGATTCAGTTTCATATGAAATCTTGTTTCTGTTCTATTATGAATATGGAAATGCTAGCTTTTAACTGGTGTTTAAGTTCAGAATTCATCTTTTAAAAAGATTCACGGTTATAAATAAACATCGAGTAAGTGCTCACAATACACCAAGCATTAGGCTAGCACTGGGGATACAAATAGAAAAATCAAGACCTATCTGCTCCTGAAGAGCTCACACTCTTAACACATCAAAGACGGTTCAGGTGCAGAGCAGGCGGGTGCAGCAGCGGGGCAGAGGGCAAGGCCAGCGGGTCCCACACGACAGACCTTCATCCAGGTAGTTGAGATGGCGGGGCCGGCGGATTTAGGGGATCGAGGCACAGCATATGGTAAGGCTTGGAGGATCTCGGGGGAAAGGGGCAGGTGAGGCAGTAAAGCCAGAGGGAGCGCCATCGCATCAGAAAAAAGCTGAGGACTCAAGAGGCCTGAGCAAAAGGGGAAGGCAAGACGGACGCAGAGCTCTGGTGCTGGTGGCTATTCGTGATACTTTCTGGAAAGGCTTAGGGTCAAGAGATAGGCAGTCTGGTCACCACCGGAAGGCTCAGAGACGGCCCTAAGCCCCTCTTTTTCTCTTCATTTGTATATGGAAACGATTATGTTTGTTGCTATCTAGCAAGTCAGCTTTTTAAGACACTGAAAAAATCAGCGTGACCATGTCATCTTAATGAGTTTTTCTAGTACAAGAAATATAGAAGCCACAGTGGGGAAAAAAAATGATAGAATGAAACAAATGAATAATATAGCTTGGCAAAAGAAGGGCTGGTAGCTATGAGAGTAACTGTGGGTCCACCAATAGCAGAAGATGGCCGCAGAAGTGCCAATGATGGCATATGATGCATCAGGCTGATGTCGGGGACTTTTCCAATGAAAAAAAAGACCTGAATCTATCTCGGAGCCATAGAAATTCAGTCCCATGCCCAATAGCATTTACACAGATCTCATGCATTAGGATACAATAGCAGTAACAGGGATATAGATATTTGCACAAAAATACTCATAGAAGCATTATTCTTAATAGCAAAATCCCTCTTCATTTTCTTTGAGGGAAATGAGTAAACACATTTTTATGAAAATAATATAATAATGACGTGTCCTAAGATACGACACATCTAATAATGAAGATGATGATGATAGAAGCTCGCATTTACACAGTGCCAGGTTACACGCGTCAGGCACTCTGTCAAGCAACTTACAAATATCTCATTTGATCCGCATGACAACCCTGGGAAGTAGGTACTATTATTATCCCCATTTTATAGTTGAGGAAGCTGAAACCAAATGACCCACCCAGGGTAACACAGCTAATAAGCATCTGCGGTCAGATCTGAAATCAGGTATTCGTAATATCTACTATCATCTCATCTGATAATTCCAAAGAAAAAAATTTGTATGAAATAATACAAAGTGAAGAGTAAAGACTAAGAACAATATACCCACTGAGGATGATTATATAAGGAACAACAATATCACATCGATATAAATATAAAGAAAATATCCAAAAGTCAACAGGCATTAAGCACACTTACAATGTATCAGGCACTGTGCTAAGTACTGGGGATACAAAGAGAAGCAAAAAGGCAGTTCATGCCCTCAAGGAGTTTACATTCTAATAAGACAACACATAAAAGGAAACTGAAAAGGTAGAGAGCAAACCTGGTGATAAAGTTCAGAGAACAAAAGATGGCTGGTCTAGACCCTTCCCCAAATGGAAGTTCACAGGGGCAAAGGGGAAAAGCAGCTGAAGCGCAGTGGCAACGGAAGCAGAGACCTTTTTTGGTCATGTGAAAATATACACATTTGTTTTAACTAGAAATAAAACTTAGTGTTTCTACATGGATTTTATTCTTGCTTTCATCTTTGATTTTGCTGTTACATAGAATAAAAAATAAAATGAAAGAAAACATGGGTAAATTTACCCTTAAGTAAACAGAAAAGATTGCAGTAATTTGGGGAAAATGATCGAGAAATCAAATCCTGACTCAGTCACATTTGCTCCACTGATTTGTGGAATTCTACTGTCCCTAATGGTATCTGGGGATGTGAAGATACCATCCATCCCATTCAGTCACACAGCTGTCCACCTTGCCACAGGCCTGTTGCTGCCCTTTTGCCCCTATCTGCAAGGGCATCCCATGAGCAAAAAGTCCAGAGACCAGGACCCCAGTCCTAGAGTGAGTTGATCTACTCATCTTTTGAACTCCTCCTTGGGGGTTCTGCTGTGTTTTCTTTGTCAACTGATAAACATTTATCACCTACTGTGTGCCAGGTTCAAAATATAAAAAGAAAAAAAAAGGCAAAGGACGGTCCTTGCTCGCAAGAACTGACGACCTAAGGAGGAGATAACATACAAATATGTACAAAGTAAGCTATGTACAGGATGAGGAGGCAATAACAAAGGGAAGGCACTAGAATTAAGAGGATTTGGGAAAGGCTTCTTGGAAAAGACAGAATTTTAGTTGGGACTAAAGGAAACCAGGAAAATGCCCAGGAGAAGGCTGGGTCTTGTTCATGGAACAGCCATGAGAGCAGGGTCACCGGATCAGCGAGAACATGGTGGTGGGTGAGTTTAAGACTAAAAAAGTACAAGGGGCTGGGTGAGGAAGAGCTTGAATGCCAAACAGGGCATTTTGTATCTGATCATAGGGGCAACAGGTGCCGCTGGAGTTTTCGGAAGGACATGGGCAGACCTTCACTTTGAGAAAATCATTGAAGGAAGGGTGGATCGTCATGAAGTCAGACCTACCAGCAGGCTATTGCAATAGTCCAGGTCTGAGGTGATGAGGGTCTGCACTACCATGGTGGCGCAGTGTCAGAGAGAAGTGGGCACCAATGAGATGTGACAGAAGTAAAATCAACAGATTTTGGCAATAGCTTGGGATACCCGGGGCAGGGGGAGGACACATGAGACAGTTCAAGGTGACTCCTAGGTTATGAGCCGGAGAGATTGGTGGATAGATAATAGGGAAGGTAGGAGGAGGAAAGGTTTAGGGAAAAACATGAGTTGTGGGTTGGAGATAGTTAGTTTAAGATGTCTACTGGACCTCCAGTTTGGTGTTGAAAGGCAGGTGGAAACAAATTGGAAGTGGGGGCAGAAAAAGCAGGTAAGAGTCATGATTGGTGAATGAGTGCAAATTGCACTGGGATTACATATGTATAGGATATATATCCTATATTATCCTACACGTACATATATATGTTTATATATATGTGTGTGTGTATACATATAGGATAATATCTAGCTTTCAACCAGACCATCTTGTCAAGTGTTCAAATAATCCAGTAATTCTCCCTGGAACAGTTCCCTTTCTCTCCAGTCTGACATCTTTGGTGGCTTTTTAGTACTTTATTCTCACTAAAGACTTTCCCATATTAATAAAAAATCAAAGGCTATCAATTCCGTATTCTTTCTCTTCTGTCTGATGATGGTCTGCCTCTCACCGAAAGCCTATCCGAATCCATTACGCCGAACAGGACTTTGGTGAAGCATGAGTTCTCTTATGTCTAAAAAGCGTTTGCCTCTCAATGAAAGTTTTCCCACATTCTTTACACGCAAAGGGTTTGGCTTCGGTATGAGTTCTCCGATGAGTAAGCAAGTTTGCTCTCCAGCTGAAGGCTTTTCCACATTCATTACATTCAAAGGGCTTCTCTCCAGTATGAATTCTCTGGTGATAAATGAGATGTCCCCGCTGGCTGAAAGCTTTCCTACATTCATTACATTCGAAGGGTTTCACTCCAGTATGTGTTCTCTGATGGGTAATAAGGATTGTCCTTCGGCTAAAGGCTTTCCCACATTCATTACACGCAAAGGGTTTCTCTCCAGTATGAGATCTCTGGTGGGTAATAAGATGATCCTTCTCGCTGAAGGATTTGCCACATTCATTGCATTCAAATGGTTTCATTCCAGTATGAGTTCTCTGGTGTCGGATGACATGTCCTGTTTGGCTGAAGGCTTTGCCACATTCATTACACATAAAGGGTTTTACTCCAGTATGAGTTCTCTGATGGATAATAAGGATTGTCCTGCGACTGAAGGATTTCTTACATTCATTACATTTAAAGGGTTTCACTCCCGTATGAGTTTTCTGATGTCTATTAAGGGTTCGCTTTTCACTAAAGGCTTTACCACACTCACTACATTCAAAAGGTTTCTTTCCAGCATGAATTCCCTGATGATAAATGAAGTGCATCCTCTGGCTGAAAGATTTCCTATATTTATTACGTTCAAAAGATTTCTCCCCAGTGTGAATTATCTGATGTCTAACAAGGTTTTCCCTCCGGCTAAAGCTTTTTCCACATTCACTACACTCAAAGGCTTTCTCTCCTGTATGGGTTTTCTGATGTGTAATAAGGTGTTCTTTCTCACCAAAGGCCTTCCCGCATTGATTACAGCCAAAGGATTTCTCTCCAGTATGAATTTTCTGATGCTTTTTGAGGGCTTCACTCTCACTGAAAGCTTTCCCACATTCATTACAAGTGAAAGATTTCTCTCCACTATGAGTTCTCTTATGAGTAGTAAGACTATCCTTGTCATTGAAAGTTTTCCCACATTCGTTACATTCAAAGAGTTTCACTGAGGTATGAGTTTTCTGATGAGAAATAAGGTGCTCTTTCTGACTAAAGGCTTTCTTACACACATTACATTCAAAGCGTGTCTCTCCAGTATGAATTTTCTGATGCTTTTTGAGGGCTTCACTCTCATTGAAGGTTTTTCCACATTCGTGGCATGTGAAAGATTTCTTTCCACTATGAGTTCTCTGATGTTTTTTGAAGTCTTTACGCTCGCTGAAGGCTTCCCCCCATTCACGACGTGAGAAAAGTTTTCTCCCAGCATGGATTTTCTGGTGTATAATAAGATGATCCCTCTCACTGAAGGTTTTCTCACACTGAATACATTCAAAGAATTTCGCTGAAACATGAGTTTTTTTATGAGAAATCAAGTGTTCCTGCTGACTAAAGGCTTTTTTACAAACATTACATTCAAAGGGTTTGTCTCCAGTATGAATTTTTTGATGTGTTTTGAGCGCCTCACTGTCACCGAAAGCTTTCCCACATTCATTACATGTGAAAGATTTATCTCCAATATGAGTTGTCTGATGTTTTTTGAGGTCTTGACTCTCACTGAAGGCTTCCCCACATTCAATACACGTGAAAGGTTTTCCCCCAGTGTGGGTTTTCTGATGGGTACTAAGAGAATCCTTCTCACTGAAAGTTTTCTCACTCTCTTTACGTTCAAAGAGTTTCACTGAAGTATGAGTTTTTTGATGAGAAATCAAGTATTCCTTCTGGCTAAAGGCTTTCTTACACACATTACATTCAAAGCGTGTCTCTACAGAATGAGTTGTTTGATGCTTTTTGAGGGTCTCACTTTCATTGAAGGTTTTTCCACATTCAATACATGTGAAAGGTTTTCCTTCAGTATGGATCCTCTGATGGGTACAAAGGGGATCCTTCTCACTGAAAGTTTTCTCACTCTCTTTATGTTCAAAGAGTTTCACTGAAGTATGAGTTTTTTGATGAGAAATCAAGTATTCCTTCTGGCTAAAGGCTTTCTTACACACATTACATTCAAAGCGTGTCTCTACAGAATGAGTTGTTTGATGCTTTTTGAGGGTCTCACTCTCATTGAAGGTTTTTCCACATTCAATACATGTGAAAGGTTTTCCTTCAGTATGGATCCTCTGATGGGTACAAAGGGGATCCTTCTCACTGAAAGTTTTCTCACTCTCTTTATGTTCAAAGAGTTTCATTGAAGTATGAGTTTTTTGATGAGAAATCAAGTATTCCTTCTGGCTAAAGGCTTTCTTACACACATTACATTCAAAGCGTGTCTCTACAGAATGAGTTGTTTGATGCTTTTTGAGGGTCTCACTCTCATTGAAGGTTTTTCCATATTCAATACATGTGAAAGATTTTCCTCCAGTATGGATCCTCTGATGGGTATGAAGGGGATCCTTCTCATTGAAAGTTTTCTCACTCTCTTTATGTTCAAAGAGTTTCATTGAAGTATGAGTTTTTTGATGAGAAATCAAGTATTCCTTCTGGCTAAAGGCTTTCTTACACACATTACATTCAAAGCATGTCTCTCCAGAATGAGTTATTTGATGCTTTTTGAGGGTCTCACTCTCATTGAAGGTTTTCCCACATTCAATACATGTGAAAGGTTTTTCTTCAGTATGGATTCTCTGATGGGTACTAAGGGGATCCATCTCACTTAAAGCTTTCTCATTCTCTTTACGTTCAAAGAGTTTCACTAAAAAATGATTTTTTTGGTGAGAAATCAGGCGTTCCTTCTGGCTAAAAGTGATCTTACACACATTACATTCAAAGATCTCTCCAGAATGAGTTGTTTGATGCTTTTTGAGGGCTTCATTGTCACTGAAGGTTTCCCCACATTCAATACATATGAAAGGTTCCCCCCCAATGTGGGCTTTCTGATGGGTACTAAGGGGATCCTTCTCACTGAAAGTTTTCTCACACTCTTTACGTTCAAAGAGTTTCACTGAAGTATGAGTTTTTTGGTGAGAAATCAGGTCTTCCTTCTGGCTAAAGGCTTTCTTACACACATTACATTCAAAGCGAGTCTCTCCAGAATGAGTTGTTTGATGCTTTTTGAGGGTCTCACTCTCACTGAAGGTTTTTCCACATTCAATACATGTGAAAGGTTTTCCTCCAGTATGGATTCTCTGATGGGTACTAAGGGCATCCTTCTCACTGAAAGTTTTCTCACTCTCTTTACGTTCAAAGAGTTTCACTGAGGTATGAGTTTTTTGGTGAGAAATCAGGTATTCCTTCTGGCTAAAGGCTTTCTTACACACATTACATTCAAAGCGGGTCTCTCCAGAATGAGTTGTTTGATGCTTTTTGAGGGTCTCACTTTCATTGAAGGTTTTTCCACATTCAATACATGTGAAAGGTTTTCCTTCAGTATGGATCCTCTGATGGGTACAAAGGGGATCCTTCTCACTGAAAGTTTTCTCACTCTCTTTATGTTCAAAGAGTTTCATTGAAGTATGAGTTTTTTGATGAGAAATCAAGTATTCCTTCTGGCTAAAGGCTTTCTTACACACATTACATTCAAAGCGTGTCTCTACAGAATGAGTTGTTTGATGCTTTTTGAGGGTCTCACTCTCATTGAAGGTTTTTCCATATTCAATACATGTGAAAGATTTTCCTCCAGTATGGATCCTCTGATGGGTATGAAGGGGATCCTTCTCATTGAAAGTTTTCTCACTCTCTTTATGTTCAAAGAGTTTCACTGAAGTATGAGTTTTTTGATGAGAAATCAAGTATTCCTTCTGGCTAAAGGCTTTCTTACACACATTACATTCAAAGCATGTTTCTCCAGAATGAGTTATTTGATGCTTTTTGAGGGTCTCACTCTCATTGAAGGTTTTCCCACATTCAATACATGTGAAAGGTTTTTCTTCAGTATGGATTCTCTGATGGGTACTAAGGGGATCCATCTCACTTAAAGCTTTCTCATTCTCTTTACGTTCAAAGAGTTTCACTAAAAAATGATTTTTTTGGTGAGAAATCAGGCGTTCCTTCTGGCTAAAAGTGATCTTACACACATTACATTCAAAGATCTCTCCAGAATGAGTTGTTTGATGCTTTTTGAGGGCTTCATTGTCACTGAAGGTTTCCCCACATTCAATACATATGAAAGGTTCCCCCCCAATGTGGGCTTTCTGATGGGTACTAAGGGGATCCTTCTCACTGAAAGTTTTCTCACACTCTTTACGTTCAAAGAGTTTCACTGAAGTATGAGTTTTTTGGTGAGAAATCAGGTCTTCCTTCTGGCTAAAGGCTTTCTTACACACATTACATTCAAAGCGAGTCTCTCCAGAATGAGTTGTTTGATGCTTTTTGAGGGTCTCACTCTCATTGAAGGTTTTTCCACATTCAATACATGTGAAAGGTTTTCCTCCAGTATGGATTCTCTGATGGGTACTAAGGGCATCCTTCTCACTGAAAGTTTTCTCACTCTCTTTACGTTCAAAGAGTTTCACTGAGGTATGAGTTTTTTGGTGAGAAATCAGGTATTCCTTCTGGCTAAAGGCTTTCTTACACACATTACATTCAAAGCGGGTCTCTCCAGAATGAGTTGTTTGATGCTTTTTGAGGGCTTCATTGTCACTGAAGGTTTCCCCACATTCAATACATATGAAAGGTTTTCTCCCAGGATGGGTTCTCTGATGGGTAATAAGATGATCCTTCTCATTGAAAGTTTTCCCACATTCATTACATTCAAAGAGTTTCACTGAGGTATGAGTTTTTTGATGAAAAGTCAGGTGTTCCTTGTGGCTAAAGGCTGCCTTACATACATTACATTCAAAAGGCTTTTCTCCAGTATGGATTTTCTGATGCTTTCTGAGGGCCTCAATGTCATCGAAGGCTTTCCCACATTCATGGCATGTGCAAGATTTGTCTTCGCTTTGAGTTTTCTGGTGTTTTTTGAGGTCTTTACTCTCGGTGACAGCTTCCCCCCATTCACAATGTGTGAAAGGTTTTCTCCCAGTTTGCGTTCTCTGATGGGTAATAAGATGATCCTTCTCACTGAAGGTTTTCTCACCCTCATTACGTTCAAGAAGTTTCACCGAGGTATGAATTCTTTGATGAGAAATCAGGTGCTCCTTCTGACTAAAGGCTTTCTTACACACCATACATTCAAAGGGTTTCACTTCAATATGAATTTCCTGATGCTTTTTGAGGGCTTCATTGTCACTGAAGTCTTCTCCACATTCAAGGCACGTGAAAAATTTGTCTCCACTATGAGTTCTCTGCTGTTTTTTGAGGTCTTTACGCTCGCTGAAGGCTTCCCTTCCTTCACGATGTTTGAAAGACTTATCTCCACTATGAGTTCTCTGATGTTTTTTGAAATCTTTACTCTCACTGAAGGTCTCCCCACATTCAGTACATGCAAAAGGTTTTCCCCCAGTATAGGTTCTCGGATGAGTAGTAAAACGATCCTTCTCACTGGTATTCCCACCTTCATTATGTTCAAGGAGTTTCACAGCAGTATGAGTTTTTTGATGAGAAATCAGGTGTTCCTTCTGGCTAAAGGCTTTCTTACAAATATTACATTCCAAAGATTTCTCTTCAGTATGAATTTTCTGATGCTTTTTGAATTCTTTAATATCACTGAAGGCTTCCTTGCATTTAATACATGCGAAAGGTTTGTCTCTAGTATGACTTCTCTGAAGGGCATTAAGATTATCCTTCTTATGAAAAGTTTTTCCATTTTCACTATGTTCAAGAAGTTTCACTGCAGAATGAGTTCTCTGATGGGAAAGCAGGTGTCCCTTCTGACTAAAAGCTTTCTTACATACATTACATTCAAAGGGCTTCTCTCCAGTATGAACTCTCCAATGCCTTTTGAGGGTTTCACTTTCACCAAAAGCTTTGCCACATTCACTACACGAGAAAGGTTTCTCTCCAGAATGAGTTTTCTGATGTCTAACAAGAACCGTCCTTCGACTAAAGACTTTCCCACATTGATCACATGAGAAAGGGTTCTCTTTCTTATGAGTTCTCTGATGAGAAACCAGGTG
The DNA here is from genome assembly GCF_016432865.1 of Antechinus flavipes. Taxonomy (NCBI): domain Eukaryota; kingdom Metazoa; phylum Chordata; class Mammalia; order Dasyuromorphia; family Dasyuridae; genus Antechinus; species Antechinus flavipes. Next base: position 7,846,679 of record NC_067401.1, read on the forward strand.
GCCCCGATGATTGAAGCCCTTCTTACATACATTACATTCAAAAAATTTCTCTCCAGTATGAATTCTCTGATGCTTTTTGAGGGCTTTACCCCTACTGAAGGCTTTTCCACACTCATTACATGGGAAAGGTTTCTCTTTAGTATGAATTCTCTGATGGGTAATAAGATTTGTTCTTCGACTGAAGGCTTTCCCACATTCGTTACATTCAAAGGGTTTCTCTCCAGTATGAATTCTCTGATGGGCAACGAGATAATTTTTCTCAATGAAGGCTTTCCCACATTCATTACATTCAAAGGGTTTCTCCCCAGTGTGAATTTTCCGATGTCTAATAAGGTTTGCTCTCCAGCAAAAGCCTTTCCCACATTCACCACAACAAAATCGCTTCTCTCCAGAATTAGTTTTTGGTTGGCTTTGGGGTATTTTACTATTACTAGAGGTTTCTACTTTTTCAGTACTGTTCACTTTTTCAGTACTGGTCATTTTTTCAGTACTGTTCACTTTTTCAGTACTGGTCACTTTTTCAGTACTGTTCACTTTTTCAGTACTGTTCACTTTTTCAGTACTGTTCACTTTTTCAGTACTGGTCACTTTCTCAGTACTAGTCACTTTCTCAGTACTAGTCACTTTCTCAGTACAAGTCACTAGTTTTTCAGTACAAATCATTTTTTCAATACAAGTCAAAGGTTTTTCTGCAGTATGAGTTTTCTGATGGCTAATGAGAACTATCTTTTGGATGAAACCTTTCCCACATTCATTGCACGTAAAGGGTTTCCCACCAGAATGAATTTTCTGATGAGAAATGAGAACTGTCTTTTGGGTGAAAAATTTCCCACATACATTGCATGGAAAAGGTTTCTCTCCAGAATGAGATCTCTGATGGATAATGAGGCTTGTCCTTTGGCTGAAGGCTCTCTTACATTCATTACATTTAAAAGGTTTCACAACAGAATGAGTTTTCTCATGTCTACTAAGGAGTACCTTGTCACCAAAGACTTTCTTACACTCGCTACATTCAAAAGTTTTTGTGTTAGCATGAACTTTCTGATGATAAATTAGTTGTACCTTCTGGCCAAAGGCTTTCCCACATTCACTACACTTGAAGAGTGTCTTTCCAATGTGAGTTCTCTGATGTCTAACAAGGTATGCCTTCCTCATGAAACCTTTCCCACATTCATCACATGTAAAGGGCTTCTTTTCAGCATGACTTTTCTGGTGATTTTCCAGTATCTCTTTCTTATCAAAGGTTTGTCCACATTCAATGCATTCAAAAGATTTTTCTCTAGCGTGAGATCTCTGATGAGAAAGTAGATGGCTCCTCTGACTGAATGATTTCCTACATACATTACATTCAAAAACTTTCTCTTCAGTATGAATTTTCTGATGGACAATAAGGCCTGTCCTTCGACTGAAGGTTTTCTTACATACATTACATGTAAAAGGTTTCACTCCAGAATGAGTTTTCTTATGTCTATTAAGGGTTCGCCTCTCACTAAAGGCTTTCCCACACTCATTACATTCAAAGGGTTTCTCTCCAGTATGAATTCTCTGATGAGATACCAGGTGTGCTCTCTGCCTGAAGGATTTCTTACAAACATTACATTCAAATGGTTTCTCCCCAGTATGAGTTGACTGATGTTTGACAAGATTTTCCCTCTGGCTGAAGCCTCTCCCACATTCCCTACAGTTAAAAGGTTTCTCACCTGTATGAGTTTTCTGATGTGTACCAAGGTGTTCCTTTGTACGAAAGACTTTCTCACACTCATTACATTCAAATCGTTTCTCTTCATTGTGAGTTCTCTGATGTTTAACAAGGTATGATTTCTGTATGAAGCCTTTCCCACATTTATCACATGCATAGAACTCTGCAGCATGAGTTCTCTGATGGTCTTTGAGTACATTACTATCACTAAAGATTTCCCCACATTCATTACATTTATGAGTTTTCTGATGAGAAACCAAGTGTCCCTTCTGACTGAAGGATTTCTTACATACATTACATTCAAAAGGTCTTGCTGTAGTATGAGTTCTCTGATGAGAAATCAGGTGTCCCTTCTGACTGAAGGCTTTCCTACATATATCACATTCAAAGGGTTTCTCTCCACTATGAATTTTCTCATGGCTTTTAAGAGCTTTACTCTCACTGAAAGTTTTCCCACATTCCCTACACAGGAAAGATTTCTCTCCAGTATGAGTTCTTTCATGGGCACTGAGGTGTCCCCTTTCACCAAAGATTTTCCCACATTCTTTACATTCAAATGATTTCACTCGAGTATGAATTTTTTGATGTCTAACAAGATGTACCTTTCGTTTGAAACTTTTCCCACAGTCATCACATTCAAAGGATTTTACTTCAGTATGAGTTCTCTTATGAGTAATAAGATTTTCTTTTCGGCTGAAACTTTTCCTACATTTATTACATTCAAAACGTTTCTTTTCAGTATGAATTTTTTCATGTTTTTGGAGCATTTTTTTTTCTTTAAAAGCACTCCCACACACATTACACTCAAAGAATTTTACTCCAGGAGGAATTCTCTGATAAATTAGTTCTCCCCTCCGGTTAAAGACTTTCCAATATTTGTTACGTTTGTAATATTTCTGTCTTATAAGAATGCCCAATTTTTTAATAAGATTTGATTGTCTCCCAGAGGCTTTTCTACATTCATTATTTTCATGAAGTTTTGCTCGAGCATGTAGTCTATGGAATTTAATTAGGTCTGAGTGGTAACTGAAAGGCTTCCTACATTTGTTATACTTAGAAAGGTTCTTCTTTATATCTAGACCTGAAAAATGCCCAACACTTGTTCTACGTGTCTCATATTTTCTGAGACGTTTCCTTTTCCACAGTGGAACTGACCCCAAGCTAAAATTTTTGCTGGGTGCCCTCCCTTTACTAACAGTTTTTCTGGGAGTGATTGTTATTTGTCTGGATTGTCTCTTTGGGTTTCCCTTCTGTTTCTCTAAATTAACATCACATTTTCCAGCATCTGTCATCTTGGAATGCAAAGGAAGAACCTTTGGTTGTTTTTCCTTGGATGATGTCTTCATACAAAAGTCCTGCATCTGATCTGTTATCTTGGTTCCAAATCTGGACTCTTGATTAATGGAATCTGAAAGAAATAAAAACAAGTAACTAGCTATTTTTCGGTTGTACTGACAAAAAGAAACATTGGTGACAGCAAGTTCAGTTTATTTTACTTCCATCAAGGAAACAATGCTCAATTTGAAACAGGTAAAATAAACATTGTTGAGGAAGAACTGAAATAAAAGACAGGTGAAATACTAGACAAACTATGCTTTTTAGACATAAAGTCTTCAATAACTGGAGTGATATTAAATGTTCATGGCTGAACTATGTAATAAAATATATTAACAAAGTGGTTGGTCAATAAATATAAAGGCTGGCCAAAATAATAAAAAATGACACTATTACCTACACTTACATAAAGATTCAGGACTAATTAAACTATCAAGGATTACTATATAGCATTACAGGAAATTCAAACAGGAAAAATAAAAGTCATGCTGCCTCAAGTATAAAATAGATAACAGATTTGAGAGAGAAAAAGGAGAGCCAGGATGCTGGAACAAGGTTATCCTGGCTCGGGAGAGTCAATTATGAAATTTTCAGCATGAGCATTTGTTTACCTTGAAAATCAGCAAAGGCTAAAAATCTGGAATGATTTTTCTTTGTTTACTGTCTCTAGACTGAAAGTGATGAATAAGACATTAAGAATGCAGATGAAGCTCAAAAGTATATTGTCCACACATTACACCACAGAGGGTTGTTTATAAGCACTTCTCTAGAAGAAGGCACCACCAGCTAGAGGATGGGAAACAGGAGAGGAATTTATTTAAAACTTTCCTTGAAGAAAATTAAGTATTCTGAGAGATAGAATTGAAAAGGATTCCTTCTCCAATTTCAAATAATCATGGAACTCAGTTCAAAGATAGATAAGAGATAGAAATATCTGAGATGAAGTGTATGGAGAAACAGAAAGGGGGCAAGGTAAATTGGAACTAGGTTATGAAAGACTGTGAATGCCAAATAGTTGAGTTTATACTTAATCCTTGAAATAACAGAGTGCCTTTGGAGTAGCTGAATAAACTATAGTATATTAATAGATATGAAAACAAAAAGAATAGCAACAAAATATTTCTAAATACACTATAGAGAGAAGGAAATTCAGAAGGGGTATGATATAGACAAAGAAGGAAGAGTTACCATGTTCAATTTAATATATGATTTTATTTTGAGGTAAAAAGATTACAGGATTAAAATAGTCATAGCAGCTTATAACTCATTTTCAAGGCAGCAAAAAGTAAATTCTCTCTGTCTTTCTTTCCCTGTTCCTTTGTCCCTTCCTCCCTCTCTCCCTCCGTTCCTTTCTCTCTTTCTCCCTCCTCCCCTCCTTCCCTCTACTTACACACACACACACACTGGGAAGGAAAACTAACAATATATGTATCAGCTAGGATTCAAAAAGATTTCAGAAGGCCAAATCAGTGGGCTGAAGTAATAACTGGAAATATAATAAACAGATGCAAAAATTTATATTTGGGTTCAAAAATCCATTCCCTCAGTGGAGGGGGGGGAATTGTGGGGAGAAGAGGTGTGACTAAAAAGTTCATTTGAAAATATATGCAGGTTTTAGTGAACTTTAAATTCAACATACATGAAACATTTTACATGACAATCACAAAGCTAATATGACATCAAACTTCACAGAGTGCAGGATGAGAATAGTCAAAAATCCAGTCCAGGCCAAAACACATTTAAAATACTATATTTAGTTTGTGGTGTCACATAATTCCAACTAGCATGGCAAAAGAGTCCTAGAGTGGAATTCTGTACAAAAAATTAGGGAACTTTAGCCTGGGAAGAAGAAAAAAAAAAAAAAAAAAAAAGGACCGGGATTTCATTGGTGTATTCTCAGACCAACACCTTGATCTCAATCCCAGCTTCTTAAATTGTAATTGAGAACCCCATGTAGGGTCTTGTAATTGAATGTGGGGGGTGCTGTGAAATTATGATTTATTATCAGTAAATGTTTCTTTTGTATACCAATTTTACATACCTATATACCCAGGGTCACATAAAATTTTCACATGTGAAAAAGGCCTGTGAGTAGAAAAAATTTAAGAAACCCTGATCTAGCTCTTTTGATAGCTGTAGGACCTCAACTGGAATCTACCAGACCAAGGCAAGCTCCCCACTATTATGTGATGTTATTCTAGAAATCCCACTGCTAAATAATATAATAGAAGGAAACTAAAGACAAACATCAATAAAGAGATTAACTAAAGTATCCCATTGCTGATAATAGAGTGGTCCATTTGGAAAACCCCAGAGAATCAGTAAAGAAACTAAATTAGTAATTTGAATAAAATAGGATACAAAATAAATCCACAAAAATCAGTAACATTTCAATATAGCAATAACAAAAAACTATGAGTAAATATTAAAAAGGGAAGTTCCAATTAAAATAAACACATAAGGCAAAAAGTATATGAGACTCAATCTATAAAGGCACACATTTGAAGCTCAAATATATACAATTCCAAAACATTTTAATAAAATTAAGAATTTATATTTAGGCCCACTAAGTATAATAAAAATGCTGATACTGCCTAAATTAATTTATAGACTTAATATGCTACTGTGTGGGATATAAAAAGACCCTTATTCAAATTGACTATTCAGAGAGCACTCAAAGTAGAAAGCAGAAAGATTATTCATTAAATTCTCATGAGAATGAGCAGTCCCACCACTAGATAAACTCACAATAGGAGAACTGAAGAATTAATAAAGATACACAGTTTTTATAGATTTGGTTACAAGAGATTACATCACAAGTAAGAGCGCTTTGCGGGGGAGGCATCTAATTGGGTGTTTTTATTCGGAGAGATTGGAATGGAAGGTTTCTGTTTCCCTGAAATCACCTGATTTCTGGGAAACAGAAAATCAGGCCTTCAGGCTTTAGATAATCAAGCAGACAGTGGTCAAGCTAATAGACTAAATATTGATAAATGTCAAACACTGATAAATGTCACCAACTTAGGTTAAATAAATATAGGCCTGTATCTAACCAAGGCTAAGTAAATATGCCTGCACATATTATATTTATGCAGGTCATAGGGGAAACACAGGAATAATGAAAATAAAGAAAAAAAGAATTCACACATTACTGTAAGTTCTTCATCTCTCCATTCCATACACTACAAATCAAACTATCAAGGGGATAATCCATTGAGTTAAAGAAAATAATAACAAAATTCACTTGTATTCATTTGAAAAAACAAAAAGTTCACAATTTTAAGGAAAAATAAGTCAAGAAAAAAATTTTTTTGAAAGAATGAATGCATATGAGACCTTTACATTTATGATTTCTAGGGTAGAGAGAGAGCTCTTAGTCTATATCTATACATATATGTGTCTAAGGAAAGTCAGACAAATACTAGTGATAGAGCTGTGAACTGGTCTGACCATTTTGGAGAGCAATTTGGAGTTATACTGAAAACATGATTACAAAAGCCATATCAATGATCCAGAAATCACCCTGCTAAGCAAATACTTAAACTGAAGAAAAGTTATAACATACTTTGGTGTATTTAACACATACACCAAAGTATTTAAATAACACCTTTTGTTTTCATTTTTTTCTTTATTAAAGCCTTTTATTTTTTAAAACATATGTGTGGACAATTATTCAACATAAGCCCTTGCAAACCCTTGTGTTCCAATTTCCCCTCCTTTCCCTCACCCCATCCCCTAGATGGTAAGTAGTCCAATATATATTAAACATAACACCTTTTGTTTTAACAAAGAACTGGACACAAAAAAAGATTCTCAATGACTGGTAAATGGCCAAACAAATAACCACGATATATAACTGTACCACAGAAGCACTCCACTACAACAATCAATGAACCAAATAAATTCAGAGAAGTACTGAAAGATTTATATGACTTGATGCAGAATGAAATAAAAAGAACCAGGAAGAAAAAACACATCTACAATATAAGTGATAAGAATTAAAAAAGTATAATTTGGAGGCTGTGGGTATAGCTGTATGTAGATATGTATATCAAAACACACACATGTATATATAAAATATCTATGTATATATACACATACATATACACTCATGTATACATACATGTATGCAAGATAAAAATTATATAAACACATTTTGAAGATAGGTATATTTTGGGGGTTTGTATATATGCATAAATAAGCAAACATACATAAACCACACATTATATGTATGTGTGTGTATACATACATACACACACACACACACACACACACACACACACACACACACAATGATAATGATCTTTTGACCCTAAAGAAATGAGAGAATTAACCTTTCTCTTTTTGTAGTAGTGGAGACTCTGAGTTGTATAATACCATATACACAGGACTGTCAGGATCAGCTAATATTTGGGGTAATTTTCTGAACATTTATTTAAAATTTTCTTTTTTATTCATTATTGTAAGTAATGGTTCATTGAATAGTAGAGGGAAAGAAAACATACTTGGAAATGAAGATGATGTAAGAATAAAAGGAAAAAGCATTTTAAAGAGCTATATAAATTAGCAAACACCACAAGAAAACTTTTCAAATTATCAAATAATCATTAAAAACTTAAATAAAAAAGAAAAACTCTAAAATGTAACATAAAATACATTAAAGAATGTATGAGAGGTATGGAATAATCCAATTTTTAAAATGAAATGTGCAATCAAAAAACAAATACAAATAATCTATTCATACTTTTGGATTTACTGATATCACTATTAAGAATAGAGGTGTCAAACTTACAGACTCCCACATGCCATAATTGGGAAATGTTTTAACAAAACAGATAAAATATAATTACAATATAGCACATGTTAGTTTGCAAATTTTTTTTATTTTGGCTGAAGCAATTGGGGTTAAGTAACTTGCCCAGAGTCACATAGTTAGGAAGTGTTAAAGTGTCTGAAATCAGATTTGAACTCAGGTTCTCCTGACTTCAAGACTGGTGTTCTATCCACTGCACCACCTAGTTGCCCCTAGTTTATAATTTTTTAAGTCAGCATGCAACCACAGAGACTCTTTTCTATTTCAGTTTAACATCACTGCTCAATAGTATATCCTGGGAATGATGAAGAAAAGACCTCTCTACAAAACTGCATAACAGCAGTATTTATAATAGGGAAACCTGAAATAAACCATGTATTCAACAATTGGAAAATGGCTAAATATGATTGAATGAACTCAATCATAATTATGCTAAAAGAAATTATAAATAAGAATACAAAATAATAGAGTATAAGTAATATAATTATGCTAACTTTGTATTTAAAAATTCATTTAATTTTGAGGTTCCTACTTCAATGCTTATCAGATTGGCAAAGATGACCAAAAAAAAAAAAAAAGGAAAATGACAATTTATGGAAAACTGCTAGAAAATTGGTACATGAAGGCAATACGGCTGGAGCTGTGAAACAGTACATCCATTCAGGAAAGTAATTTGAAACAATTTCACTTTGATAGCTTTTGATCTAGGGATAACACTTGTCTCTATCCCAAAGATATCAAAGAGAAGAAAGACCCATATGTACAAAAATATTTTTAACAGCTCTTTTTGTAATAGCAGAGAAAGAAACTAGGGTTATTCTGATATCAACTGGAAAATACTGAACAAATTATGGTCTACTAGTATAATGAATCTTTTATTGTAAGAAATGATAAAAGGGATGATTTCAGAGAAAATTGAGAAGACTTATATGAACTGGCAGAGACAACAGAACCAGAACAATAATGGAATTGTTCTTGTAAAAACAAACAAGGCTTTGAGAATTTGGATCAATGACCAACCAAGAGTCTAGAGGAAAGATAATTATGTCTGACACCTTTCACTGTAGACCATAATGAAGTGCACGTTTTCTGATATGGCCACTGTGGGAATTCATTTTGCTTAACTATGCAGATTTGTTAAAAAACTTAACACCATACCAAGATAAGATCAAAATGGGTCCATGACCTAGGCATAAAGAACGAGATTATAAATAAATTAGAGGAACATAGGATAGTTTATCTCTCAGACTTGTGGAAGAGAAAGAAATTTGTGACCAAAGATGAACTAGAGACCATTACTGATCACAAAATAGAAAATTTTGATTATATCAAATTAAAAAGCCTTTGTACAAACAAAACTAATGCAAAAAAGATTAGAAGGGAAGGAACAAACTGGGAAAACATCTTCACAGTTAAAGGTTCTGATAAAGGCCTCATTTCCAAAATATATAGAGAACTGACTCTAATTTATAAGAAATCAAGCCATTCTCCAATGGATAAATGGTCAAAGGATATGAACAGACAATTTTCAGATGATGAAATTGAAACTATTACCACTCATATGAGTGTTCCAAATCACTATTGAGCAGAGAAATGCAAATTAAGACAACTCTGAGATACCACTACACACCTGTCAGATTGGCTAAGATGACAGGAAAAAATAATGATGAATGTTGGAGGGGATGCGGGAAAACTGGGACACTGATGCATTGTTGGTGGAGTTGTGAACGAATCCAACCATTCTGAAGAGCAATCTGGAATTATGCCCAAAAAGTTATCAAACTGTGCATACCCTTTGTTCCAGCAGTGTTTCTATTGGGCTTATACCCCAAAGAGATACTAAAAAAGGGAAAGGGACCTGTATGTGCCAAAATGTTTGTAGCAGCCCTGTGAGGTTATAATCTATATTTGTAGAAAGAATATCCACATGGGTGAAATCACTTATTTTTAAAAAGTAAACTCTGCATGGTCACAGTTGATATTTCATTTACATTAAGCCTACATTAAATTGCCATAATTTAATTATCATGAAAATTTAAAAAATAGTTCTTTTCTTCCATCTGTCAATTCATTCTTTGTAGTGGCTAGAAACTGGAAATTGAATGGATGGCCATCAATTGGAGAATGGCTGGGTAAATTGTGGTATATGAATGTTATGGAATATTATTGTTCTGTAAGAAATGACCAGCAGGATGAATACAGAGAGGACTGGCGAGACCTACATGAACTGATGCTGAGTGAAATGAACAGAACCAGGAAATCATTATACACTTCGACAATGATACTGTATGAGGATGTATTCTGATGGAAGTGGATTTCTTTGACAAAGAGACCTGAGTTTCAATTGATAAATGATGGACAGAAGCAGCTACACCCAAAGAAAGAACACTGGGAAATGAATGTGAACTATTTGCATTTTTGTTTTTCTTCTTGGGTTATTTCTACCTTCTGAATCCAATTCTCCCTGTGCAACAAGAGAACTGTTCGGTTCTGCACACATATATTGTATCTAGGATATACTGCAACATATTTAACATATATAGGACTGCTTGCCATCTAGGGAAGGGGGTGGAGGGAGGGAGGGGAAAAATCGGAACAGAAGCGAGTGCAAGGGATAGTGTTGTAAAAAAATTACCCTGGCATGGATTCTGTCAATATAAAGTTATTATTAAATAAAATAAAATAAAATATTAAAAAAATTGGTTATTTTATATTTCTTTTTTTCAACTGTTGGGATAGTGTGGGAAGAGAAGGAAGATTAGAGATAGGGTTAAGGAAGGGGAAGAGAAAGAAAAAAATCACTGAACTTTTTTTAATGCATGAAAGAGGATAAAAGGAAGGGAAAGAAGAAATCCCAGATAAACAGTATAGCTTCAGAGGTTACAAAAGTGGTAGATTTGTTTTATTTTCAAAGAAAAGAGTAAGCTATATACATCATAATGTGAAATACTCTTTTTCTGTTCTATAGAGACGCTCATTTTATTTGGTAGTTGTCAAATTTAAATACTACACACACAAAATGGAAAAAGTCACAGTAACTTCAGTTGGTCTCTCACTGCAGTAAAGCAATCATTTTATTTAATTTAATTCTGTGCACAGAAACGATTCCAAATCTCCCCTATCTTAAAGCTTCTCATATCTTCTCTCTTCACTGTCTCCCACCCAACTCCCCACTCCCACCCAACCTGCCTTTGGTCCATTAAGCTAAGGATCTTACCTTTTCCTTTACTCAGAAAATTAAGGTCATTTGACATGAACTCCCTCCTTTTTTTCTCCCCAATCTCAAAACCCCTTGAAACTTCATTCTCTCTCCTTTTCCTTTCCCCTATTCTTTAAAAATCATTTGGTGATCCTTTTCCTGACCAAAGCCAATCCCTCTATGTGTGCACTTGAACTCATTTCATCTTGTCTTCTCCAACAGATTTATGACTTCAATCCTTTTCTAAGCAAAACTTCTAAAAATGGTGGTCCGCATTCACTGCCCAGATTTCCTCTCCTCTTTCTAACTCTTTAACCCTTTGCAATCTAACTTCTGCTTTCATCACTTAACTAAAACTTTCCTCTCCAAAGTTGCCCCAAATCCCAAGATTGCCAAATCTGATGGTCTTTGTCTCAGTCCCTGTCTTGAACCTGCTGCTCACTCTGTCTCACCTGGGTTTATGTCCCCAGGATCTCATCAACAACAATAACTTCTCTTCCATCTCCTCTGCTGGACCCTCTTCCTTACAGCCTCCTCCTGCTCCCTGGCTAGAGCAGCCCCCCACGATCCTGTCCCAGGGCCATCGTTCCTCCGTTCTCCACCTCATCAACTCCCAGATAGAGCTCTCCATCTCTAGCTGTATCTCCACCAGTCCCAGGCTCTCCCTTGAACCCGAGGCCCTCCTCAGCCAACACCTCCGGGACCTTTCAGACTGGACATCCCTGAGACATCTCAAGCCCATGTTCTCCTCTCCCACTCACTCCTCCCACATACGTCCCTTTTGTGCAGCAGACATCATCAATCCTCCAAATTCCTACGCTCCCTTAATTTACATAGCCAGCTAATTACTGGTCTGACTCCACTGCTTCCATCTCCACGTCATTTATTTCATCCAACTCCTCTCTGAAGGGCTCCTATCTCAATCCAGGTGCTCATGACAACTTCCCTAGAAAACTGTCACCGCCTCCCACATGGGTCCACATGTCTCAAGCATCTCCTCACTTCAGTCAATAAGCATTTATCCAGCACTTAATCTCTTCAAGGCAAAAGATCTACCTTCAACAAGCTCACAATCTAATGAGGGAGACGATAAGCAAGTTATACCAACTAGTTATATACAGGAGAAAGAGATGATAATAAACAGAGGCAAGATGCCAGAATGTAGGAAGGATTAGGAAGGTTTTAAAAGGCAGGAATTTAGCTGGAACTTGAAGTAAATCAGGGAATCTGTACTAGGGAGGCAGGGGTGAGGAGGAAGAGGATGACAGATATGGGGGACAGCCAGAGAAAATGCCTGGAGCCAAGAGGTAGAGGCTCTTGTTTTTTGAAGAGCTAACAGGCCAGGATTATTGAATCAAAGAATAAAGGGGAGGAGGGAGGAGAAGGGACTTCTTGCAGGCAGATGCCTAGTGGCAAGTCTATTGGATGATTACAATATTCCACCTAACAACCCCTAATTCTGAGGTTTCTAACCCCAATTCTGTTTCCAATTCCATTTATTCCATTTATAATTAATTCCAATTCTGCCCCTAATTCTGTCCCCAACTCTTCCTTAACTAGGTACCTGGCATATAGTAGGTGCTTAATAAATGCTTGTTGATTGACCAACTATAGAGAACTGAATCAGAATACAAACACACCAACTATGTTAAAAAAAAAAAATGAAAAAACCACCACAATTTTAAGAAAAAGATACACAGAAGAAAACAGTTCAGTACAAATTTTTTCTATCTTGTTGAAATTAATCTAAACTTACAATAACTGAAAGTGATGAGAGCTTAGAGATTGCTGTATGACCACTTCATATTAATTGTATCTATGCATTTTAAAAAATATTTTTCATTGATAGCTTTTCTTTTTACATCCGACATTTTCCAACTTATACCAACAGATCAGTAACATTAACCAACAAACTAAAAAAAGCCTGATTTGAAAAACAGTGTTCCACATTCCAGGGCCCAAGAAACCAAAGGGAAAAATACTTATTGGCTGTCCTTCATGCATTCCTAGAAAGCCTTCTTTTCATCTGGCCTTCCTTCAAAATTCAGCTCAAATCCTACCCTTTTCAGGTCTCTTTTTTTTCCCTCCCTCCTTTACCAAATAGCTGGTGCCTTCCCTGTGAGACCACTCCCATTTACACTGTATACACTTTTCTTACTTAAATGTTTATTTTTTTCTCCAATTACATGTAAAAACAATTTTTAGTATGTATTTAAAATTTTGAGTTCTAAATTCTTTCCCTCCCTTCTTCCTTTTGCCCCTTATTAAAAAGGCAAGCAATTTGATATAAATTATACATGTGCAATCAGGCAAAACATATTTCCATGTTAGTCAGACTATGAAAGAACACAGACAAAAAAACCCCCCAAAATCCTAAAATCCAAGGGAAAAAAAGGGAGCATTTTCATCATAAGTCCTTCAGAACTGGCTTAGATCATCGGATTGCTGAGAACAGCTAAGTCATTCCCACTTGACCATCACACAACATTGCTGTTACTATTTATAATGTTCTCCTAGTTCTGCTCATCTCACTTTGTATCAATTC